>NW_024097716.1:0-211333 GCF_016545835.1 Crotalus tigris
AGAAGTAAAACAATAACAAGCTCTGCCAGGATACAACTATGTGGGGCAGATTTTTTCCTCAACCACCCCCACTTCTTAAACAGAATGGGGCTTTAGTAAGCAGCACAAACAAAGCTGAAAACAACATTCAAAATGACTGGTTTAAAAAATCAGTATAAAAATTACAACACAGAGACTAAAATAACCTATTAATATTGTTATTTAAAATGATTTCATTGCTTTTGATTAGCCTTCACAGGCCGGATGCCCTTTAGATGCATTAGAGTTCAATTTCCTTAATTCTCAACCAATTTCTGGCAGGAACTGAGGTCCCCGAAGGCACCATTAGAGAAAAGCCTGGGTTAGATTACTTCTACCAAACCTTTCATTGGGTTTGACAGGTCATCATGAAGACCAAATCATTTCAAATATGAAGTTGTGGTACTGAATCATTGTTGTTGCATCATCTGATGCATCTATCATCAACATTATCAAAGCATCTATCACCCACCTGTATTCAAGAAGCATGAATTCTAGGCAGCTTCAAAACGTAAAGCAAATTCTTCTCTCTAGAAGATAAAATGTAAATTTTCTGAGAATCCCTCCCACACTGTCAGAAAAAAAATGTTTTTGGTCTAGGAGTTTACTATTTTAATTGGCTCAAGAGATCTTGTTTTGCCAGGATTGTTTACCTGCAGCATCTTGAATCTTATAAGTTGTCAGTATATTGAGTTGTCAGTAATAATTGTCTATTCATCTTGTCTTCTGGTGTATTTGTTATTATCTTCCATTGTCCAAGCATCTGATTCTTCTTCTTGTTTCCTAAAATATTTACATTTTAGCTTCCTTATTACAGAATGATTTTATCTTGAACTGGGCTGCCAAATATAAACAAGCATTATATGTCAGTAGATAAAAACCAAAACCCCATATTAGATTGGTGCCATCAAATTGTTACATGAATGTGTGTAGCCCAGGCTGTTTCCAAAAATCCAATATTGAAAGGAAGAAAAAAAAATGAACAATTACTACTGCAAAAATCACCAGCTCTTTGTGATTTTGCCATTTATCTGAGGTTTCTATCTAGATTATGGTTAAATTTGAGATAAAATCAGCTTGCTGGAAAATCTTCAAATACAATATGTTTATATTGATCAAATTGTTCTAAAACAATTTACTACACAACTTATAAGTACTTTTTTTCTTGAGTAACAGAAGGCAATATTAATTGTGCAGGAGAAAGGCTGTTGTTGACTTCCTTCTTTTTCTCCTTCCTGCCCATTAAGAATACAAGGTTTCTGTGAGAACTAAAAAGTACATTGACTCATCGCTTTCCCTACTACAATTTCTACAAGAGCACAGGAATTATATACACTCTCTTGAGTGTATATATATATATATTATTTGTCAGACCTTGTTTCTGCATCAAGCAATACTTCATTGGTGGGTTTTATTAAAGTCATACCTATGAATCTGATGAAAGATTATTCATGACAATTTGGGAATGTTGAAGTATAAATATATAAATATTCATTTACTACCAATTTGATTCAGAGTTTTGTAGATGTTTTTCTGGAATTCTTTTTATAGAATAAACTTCCATATTCATTGTAAACTTAATGGACATGTTGGAATAAGTGCAGCACTGTCTCTAACATTGTAAAAGTGACATTTTAAGTCTTTTTTTATTACTTTCTCTAATAGAATTAAGTGACAGCATTATATGTCAGAAGATAAAAATAATTTAAAAATGGAAGGTATGTACTAGCACCTTCCTGTATTGGGTTAGAATCTTTGATGCTAATATTGCAAGACCTGTATACCATCAAATGAACGTACAGCTTTCTATCTAAGCTGCAAAACTCCAGACAACAGCTAGTTGACAGCAAAGAATTAGAATTCTATAAATTTGTTTCCATCTAGTGGCCATATACATAAGTACATGAAATTCACAGTGCAGCCCTATGTTTATGTTAACTATTTGAAAAAACTTTGGAGCAAGAACATAATTGATCCAAAATCACTCTATAAACTTTGATACTTCTTTTCCATAGGCCTGGGTTTTGAAGCTTCTGTGAGAGATTTGAACTAATTTTGTTTTCTTTTTCTATTATAAAAGGTTGCTTGCTTTTCTAGTAAAAAAAAAACTATTGTGAAGTTCAACTCTGAAAATAAACATTTGCAGGAAAATACATAAAGTCTGTTACATGATGTACACTTAATCAATAAAAATAGATTATATTTCTCATTAGACATTTTGTGTAAACACAGGAAACACTGTTATGCACCAATGAAAAGATCTGTCTCTAAATGTTAATATGTATGTAGAAAGAAGCCCAGTTAACACACAATTCATATGAGTCTGAAGTGAATTTATATAAGAGAAACACAAATCTTGATAACTTATGATTCATGTCTCAATAGCAGTAGCCTTGTGCTCAGATACCTGCAGATGTGTAGAGCGGTCCTACAAATACACAACTGTAATGAACTCAGTAGAAGATATTACCAATATAAGTACTGATACCTGAAGGCATATTTATCTTTGTTATGCATAACATTCCCACCAGTTAATTACTTAGAATCACAGAGAAGGCCCATAATAATAAATGATGATGATGATGATGATGATGATATAAAGTTGGAAGGAACCTTGGAGGTCATCTAGTCCAACTCCTTGCTCAGGCAGGAAACCCTATACCATTTCGGACAAATGGCTGTCCAGTTTCTTCTTAAAAACTTCCAGTGTTGGAGCATTCACCGCTTCTGGAGGCAGGTTGTTCCACTGGTTAATTGTTCTAACTATCAGGAAGTTTCTCCTTAGTTCTAGGTTGCTTCTCTCTTTGGTTAGTTTCCACCCATTGCTTCTTGTCCTGCCTTCAGGCGCTTTGGAAAATAGCTTGACTCTCTCTTCTTTGTGGCAGCCCCTGAGATATTAGAACACTACTATCATGTCCCCCCTCGTCCTTCTCTTCGTTAAACTAGACATACCCAATTCCAGCAACCGTTCCTTATATGTTTTAGCCTCCAGTCCCCTAATCATCTTTGTTGCTCTTCTCTGTACTCTTTCTAGAGTCTCAAAATCTTTTTTACATCGTGGTGACCAAAACTGGATGCAGTATTCCAAGTGTGGCCTTACCAAGGCTTTGTAAAGTGGTATTAATACTTCACGTGATCTTGATTCTATCCCTCTGTTAATGCAGCCTAGCACTGTGTTGGCTTTTTTGGCAGCTGCAGCACACTGCTGGCTCATATTTAAATGATTGTCCACTAGGACTTTGAGATCCCTCTCACAGTTACTACTATTGAGCAAGGTACCCCCTATACTATACCTGTACATTTGGTTTTTCTTGCCTAAATGTAGAATCTTACTTTTTTCACCATTGAATTTCATTTTGTTAGATAGTGCCCAGTGCTCAAATCTGTTAAGATCCTCCTGTATCTTAAGCCTGTCTTCTGGAGTGTTGGCTATTCCTCCCAGCTTGGTGTCGTCTGCAAATTTGATGAATTCCCCATCTATCCCCTTGTCCAGATCATTGATGAAGATGTTGAAGAGCACTGGGCCCAGAACAGAGCCCTGGGGCACCCTACTACACACCCCATTACACACTTCCCTCCATGTAGATGCAGTTCCATTAAGGACCATTTTTGAATCCAGCTTCTCTTGTGAAGAGAATTTCACAAAATCAATAGGGCATTGCTTTTACTGTTACAAATTTCTCCATCCTAATATTTAATTGGTGTCTACATATCTGTAATTTACATCCATTCTATCAAGGTATTTTGGAAAGAGAATCGATTTTGATTTTCTGCTGTATGAAAAATAACTTTCAGATATTTAGAAAGTTTTATCATATTTCTGTACAGTCATCTTTTTATGTTCTCTTCATTAGACATAATTTTAGTCCACTAATCATCTTCATTACCCCTCAGCAAACCTGCTTCAATTTTTCCAATTCCAAAAGTGAGGTGTTCACAACTATACACGGACCTTTGATAAAGTCTGATCTAAAGCATGGAAAAAATATTTCCCATTATTTGAAAAGTATACTTTTCTCTGTTAAATTTCATTCTCTTCTTTCTGTTCCTTTTTCCTATCTATCAACATTATTTTAAATTTTAGTTGTGCTCTTTAGCATATTAAAATCAGAAATTTTATAATCTGGATATTACATAAACAATCTCTTTAATATTGTATCCACATAATATATTAAAATATTGAATGAAGGACCCTGGATTGATCCTTTTTCACTTTTCATAATACCTCTTGCCTATCTGATGATGAAACATTAACATGTACTCTTTGAGCATGATTGTATCATCTATGTATCTACTTATTTGTTTTACATTCAACACAATTAAACGTTAACCCATCACGTAGTATTTTTTCAAATGCTTCATAAACTTGAAACATAGCATTTCTTCAAAGAAATCACTGTAGTTGGTAGACTCAAATAAATCATTAGCAACATAATTCCTTAATTTTCATATCAAAGACAGTAGAGTTTTAAACAGTTGTATTATGATTTATTTTGTACACTCATTGAGAATTATTACTGTCTAATTTTTCATCAGCAGGATAGTTTGCCTAGTTTGTAAAATGGGAAATCAGTAAAATGTCCTTCCTTATTAACTGTTAGTACAGTACTGTTTGAAAACAGTGAAAATGCCATTATTCACTAATTTAAAAACCAAGTAAAACTTTCCATTCATGTTATACATCTCTTTCATTGTGTAATTTTAATCAGTAGGGGGGATGTTTTTCTTAATTCTAATATTAGAATGGATTATTATTTTAATGTTTGTTAATAATTATAATTATCTATCTAATAACCAAAATTATTAGTGTTATAGATTTGTTTAAGAGATTCAAAGTTTCTAAAATGCAATAAAAAACAAAACATTGTGTTTGTGCATAGTGTGTGTGTGTGTGTGTGTGTGTATAATGTATATGTGTGTAGATAGTTACATATATATACATTCTCAAACAGTTCACCAGTCTAGTTCAGACTAGATACCAAGTTGAATACAACCTTGAAAGAGATCCATCGTTGCCTGGTACTAAAGTTATATTGAAAGCCTTGAATTCTTTTTCTCTTATAATGCTCCTCTACATTACATTATTTGGCAGAAATAACTCAAAATGTCCTCAGAGATGATCAAAGGGCCTGTACAGGTATGAGTTGAAAGCAAAATAAATGACAAGCAAGCCCTACTTCCCCCTTGAAAAATTAACACTATTCTGCAATTTCAAGAAGAAGAAGAAAATCATCTCATTATGAATTTGGTACATTAGAAAAAATTAAGAAAAAATATTTTCATATCTGGTAGAAAAATATTTGTTCAAATCTCTAATTTGCTTCTAAATTGCAGGTGGCAAAAGCAGACTAAATTTCAAAATTAAGGCTGAATGGTAATCTGGATATATTCCACACAAACTATACATATTTACATATTTATTCAAATGTAATTAAATTACCTTGAATTATTCACAATGTTTAACATTTTAATTTCAGTTCTTCCTTTAAATGGCAGTATGATTAATCAATTAATGATTAATGAACCTTTCAGTTGTGTGAGACAAAATTAGCCATAAAGTTATTTTTTATTACAGAATGTATATAGAGATAGATTTTCTTCTTTAACATTGTAAACTACATTGTTTAAACTGCAAGCATTACAATGAATATTGTCATTTGCATTTTTTGGGTAAATAAATAAATATTATTGAGGATATTAAAAAAGGACTGATTTTTGCAGTTGTAACATGATAGTGTAAAATAAGGTACAATGGAATGTTTATTTAATACTACATATGTGTAACAACTATTTGGGGACATTTTGCTATCTTAAACTAATACATTAATATTGGATTGAAGTAGTGAAACATGTTACTTGCATTATTATGGTTTGTTGCACAATTATTTGGCATTTTTAAAATCTACCTATCAAGTCCTTCCCAAGATGTTTTATGGTTTTAAAAGGTACTGTTGCAGGATGTAAGCTATTCCAAATAAAACTACCTTATGCAATTGACTAGTGATTTTATCAATGCTGTCAATGCTGTTGGTTCAACTACTGTTCATGTGGTTTTGGGATTGGACACAAGATGACTATTACTATTGACACCATCTTTGCTGCCTTTTGCCACAGTTGTTCTATGTATATTTGTACATCTTTGTATTTTGTAATTTTCTACAGTTCTTTCTCTTCTGTTATGTTGTCTACTGGTACTGCTATGTGTAGTGTTGTTGTTACCATTATTTAAATAATGTGTTACCCTTCCTTCCTTCCTTCCTCTCTCCCTCCCTTCCTCCCTTCCCTCAATATTTATATAAGTTCAATAAATCACAATCAATTTACAGTAAATATATTTTTATCATTACAGCAATTACTTTTGTCTTTTATATCAAAACTAATAAAAATAAGGCAGAAGGTTTAGAAAGTTTGAATGACTGTTAACTAAATTTCTGCACTCTTGACAACATTTTAAATGTATGACTTTAATTGTTGCACAATTCTCAAGATATTGTAAGCCCTATGTAAATCCTGGTGGAACTAAATGGGATTTTCCAATCAATAGAGTTCCAGAACATAATCAAGCTCTCACCTTCAGGGACACTTTTGGCTTGTTAAGCTCTTTAGAAGACCACAATTAGATCTGTACTTAATTCTTTCTTGGATAATACAACTTAATTCTTTCTTGGATAATACAACTGGTTTTTAATAAATCCTCTGTCCTGACTCTATATCATTCCGAGCCAACCACAGTTTCTTATATTCAGATAGTCCTCCCATCTTCCCAATAGCATCTTGGATTTCTATTATGGATGCATACCTCTACTCATTCTTGACTTCTTCTAAACCATATGGCCTCCACAGATTCAGTTCCCAAAGGCATGTTCATTGAATACATCATTTTCACAGCATGGGGAGACAACTTGCAGCTGTGGAATGCATCAAGCTAAGTTAACACAGTCCTCTATTTACTTTCCAGAGCAGTTCATTGCAAAAAAAGAGAAAAGGAAAAAAAAAAAAAAAACAGAGCAAAGACATAAAAAATGCTCTGTCCACTTTTAGCTGTGGTACCACTGGTTTCTGCTCTATCCACCAACAATATGCATCACTCAACAAATTAGCATATCAATATAAAAACTGACTGGAATATTGGAATATTTGTTAATGATCTTTTTATAAACTTCAGTTAGGGGGGATTGTATTCTTATTTAATACATCATCTCTCTCTCTTTAATATATTATAAATTATTTTGAAGTGATTAGCAGATTATTACAAGTAATTTTGTAATTTGACAACATATGTGTCTTCATAATATTGCATAAATCTTTAGCAGATAAAATTTTTTTTTGTGTTTATATTTCTTACAACAGGTACTATTTTCCCTCTGCATTGCCTTTTGGGGAATACAGATCATAAAGCAACTCACTTCAAGTTCAGAGAAACAACACTAAGAAGGAGTCTATCAAAATTTTATTTTTTGTGATGGATTACTTTAATCTTTTGCATAATTGCAGTAGAGTTTTCTTTAGTATATTTATCAATATAAACAACAACATATAACCAAATCTAAGATCGACATGTCTCAATTTCTTATTTTTTGTTTATTTGGGAACTTATGAATTGCCTTCTATAAAACATGTAAACTGTTTTGCATCAATTTTATTTTTATGCAAATATATATGTAATTTTAACAATTATGTTAATAAATACTAATTATGTATATAGTGGCAATGAATTCATTTATTTTCTTTACATGTTGATAAAATTAAAGGACTCTTGTCATATAGGTGATGAAGTTTCAGTGATTTAAGACGCCTTGCACATGAATACTGAAGAGCAGAATTTGCAGTTAATCATGAATACACTTCATTTTTGCAAATGTAAGCTTTGTTCAACCTGGGCATGTTTATTTTTTAACTTGACTGTAATTCAGTCAAGTTGACTTGACTGTAATTCAGTCAAGTGAATTGTACTCTGCCTTTAACCATTAACCATTAAAATGTTAATTAAAAAAATAACAAATACTGATGAAATCAAACTGAAAAGACCTGGGTAAAAATAGAAGTCTTAACATATTTCCTAAAAGTAGAAAGAGTGGGGCCAAGAGATTCTATTTTATAATTTGGGAACTGCATCAAAAGCTATACAATGTGTCTCAAAACACACCCACAAGGAGTTCTTGTAGAATAATGCTACACATTGTATTGTGATAAATACAAGTAATCCTTGACTTATGGTTTTCCCAGTTGCAATGTATGGCTGTGAAAGTTGGACCATAAGAAAGGCTGAGCGCAAAAGAATTGAGGCCTTTGAATTATGGTGCTGGAGAAGACTCCTGCGAGTCCCTTGGACTGCAAGGTGTTCAAACCGGTCAGTCCTAGAAGAGATCAACCCTGACTGCTCTTTAGAAGGCCAGATCCTGAAGTTGAAACTCAAATACTTTGGCCACCTAATGAGAAGGAAGGACTCACTGGAAAAGGGCCTAATGCTGGGAAAGATTGAGGGCAATAGAAGAAGGGGATGACAGAGAATGAGATGGCTGGATGGAGTAGTAGGTGTGAATTTAAATGGACTCCAGAAGATGGTAGAGGACAGGAAGACCTGGAGGAACGTTGTCCATGGGGTCGTGATGGGTAGGACACGACTTCGCAATTAACAACAACAACAATCCTTGACTTATAACAGTTTATTTGGTGACCATTCAAAATTACAATGGTGCTGAAAAAAAGGCTTATGACCATTTTTTTGCATTTACAAATTGCTGCATTCCTGTAGTTATGTGATCAAAATTCAGATACTTGGCAACTCACACCTTGGCAAATATTTATGATAGTTGTAGCATCTCAGAATCATATGATTCCCTTTTGTGACCTTCTGATAAGTAATATCCATGGGGAGATCAAATTCATTAAACAACCATGTTAGTAAATTAACAACTGCAATGATTTACTTAACAGTTGTGGCAAGAAAGGTCATAAAATGGGGCAAAACTCAGTTAATAAATGTTTCACTTAACAACATAAATTTTTGGCTCAATTGTGGTTGTAAGTCGAGGACTATCTGTACCCTCTCCTATACCAAACCCCAAATTGTTCCATATTTCAAAGACAAAAACAAAAACCTGTAAGTTGTGACTAATAAACAGTTGGTAGTGCTTCTAATATCATGATCACTCTGAATTTTATACAACTAGAATCTCCAGAATAATCTTTCAGTCATCTCCTTTGGCAGGGTTTTTGTTGTTTGTTTGTTTGTTTGTTTGTTTTGCACCAGATGAAGCTTTTAGAAAGACAGCTTCACAGGCAGAGCCTCCAGTATCTGAAGAATTGTCAGATAAAGGGCTTAGAGGCATTTTTGTAAATTGAGATGATACTGGAGGTAGGCACTTTGCTTTGCAACATGTTACTTTTGTGGTTCTTCTTTTAAGTATCTTTTGAAAATATATAAATATAAAATATATAAATAGGTAGTTAATATATTTTGTGCCAAAGGAGATGCTGGATGGCTCATTTATGCCCACGCCCTGCCATGGAGATTCTAGTTGTATAAACTATTATATTTCTTCTCCTGCTTCCTGCTGTTCAAGCTTTTGATCCTCAGTTTCACATACTGCTATCCTGGACTCTGAACTTCTGCTGTCACCTTGAGTTATTAGCTGTGTCTGATTTTTTCTTTGAAACTTTGTTGTTGCTTTTGGTGTATCCAATCTCTGATCTTCATATTGTCTTCTTTCTCAGCTGTGTTTCCCCTCTTCAATTTTGATGGATTTTTGGTTATCGGTTATAAACTGTCAGTTAAATCTTCACCCAACTATAAATCTGCATTCTAGTATAACAGTGAAAATTTTAGCCCATCCAGAAGCATGTTGCTGTCTAAAAGTGAACCTAAATGATGTTCTGTTTTATCTATCTATCTATCTATCTATCTATCTATCTATCTATCTATCTATCTATCTGTCGAACTATATATTTATCTAACAAACTATTGATCAATCTATCTACTATATATCTTGCCTTTATTATTTTTACAAATAACTCAAGGGGGTGAACATTTAGCATGAACACTTTAAAAGAATCTCATTCTTTTTTTTTTGTAAAAAGTTTTTATTTTCGATTTTTCATTACATTCATAAAAAGTACTTCAGATAAAGAATAAAATAAATAAAAGTACTTCAGATAAAGAATCAAAAATAAATTTATACACACAACTTTCGGTATTTCCCCCCAAACCGCATCCACCCTCTAACCTCTTCTCTCACTTCCCTCTTTCTCCCTCTTCTTCCTCACTCTCCCCCTCTCCTCCTTCTCCTCAACCTTCCTACTTACTTCTCCCCTTCCTCCTATCTTCTCACTCCGGATGCAGTCCAGGAGAAATGCCTGAGGAATTCCTCTCTCCAAATTAAAACATCAATATTATATACAATAAAACTATTTCTACTTATCTGACCTCCTTATTTAACCTCCAACCCATCCTCCCCCGCCCCCCTCCCCCCGACTTCCCAGAGCCAAGTACAGGGTTAAACAAATATATTAAACATAATCTACTTAAGTTTACTAATTATACAATAACCAAAATCATACTAACCCTTAACTCTCTTCAAACTTTAACATAATTTTATAAACAAATCCATTACTCATAAAATAAATGAAACTTTGTAGTTCCATATTTCTTCTGAACATATTCTATCATCTTTTCCATACAATAACATATCTCTCTTGTGAATGATCCTTTAAATAAGCAGAAATTTTAGCCATTTCTGCTAAATTAGAAACCTTAACTACCCATTCTTCTAAAGAAGGCAGAGAGTCTTTCTTCCAATATTGACCCACCAATAATCTTGCTGCTGTTATTAAATTCAACATTAAAATAGTTTCTTTAGCATCAAAATCCACAAAAATACCCAAAAGAAATAATTGGGGAGTAAACTTAATCTTCCTTTTAAAAACCTTTTGAATGTTCCACCAAATCATAATCCAAAAAGCTTTAATATTTTTACAAGTCCACCAAACATGAAAATAAGTTGCATCAAAACTACCACATCTCCAACATTTAGGTTGCAGGTTCGGGTACATACAACTTTTTAGGATCCAGATGCCATCTATAAAACATTTTATAAAGAATCTCATTCTTGATGAGAATGAGATTGAGAATAATCACTAGAACTGATCAGGGTGACCTTCTGTAGGAGCTATGACTGAAGAGAGGAAGCTTGTATCTGGTAGATGGCTCTTTGGATAATGGCTTGTACAACGCTATGTCTTAGAAGATATGACTAAACCTATACTTGCATCTTTTTTTGACATTATACCCACCTATTATTTATTCAGACCCTTGAGATCTGTTGACAATTTAATTTTTTTCCTACTGTTTTGTCACATTATCTGTTTATGTTTTTATTTGTTTTACTGATATATATTTGAACATTACATAAATTCCTAATTCAGCTGCACTGTAGTGATTGTAGCATATTGTAGCAGTAATTGAAAAGTATAAATAGCAGTATAATAAATAACAGGAAGTAACTTTGCATACACATACCTGATCTATTTATTTCAAATGGGTTTGATAATACTCACTGATTTTGTCATTGATATTAATGTGTTTTTGCTGTTCCTATTCAGCATGATGTTAGAAATGTGAAATCGTTTTTCTGTAGCAAATCTGATAGAAATAGTTAATATTTGTCATTATTAGGACCAACAGGGTTTACTGATCTAGTCAGTTGTATTCCATCATACCTTCTCAGCATTCCCTCTAGGTTTATCCAAAACCAGATAGTGAATTAATTTATCTAGAATTCATCCTACATGTCAGCATTGGAGGCCAAGAAGCTAAGCAAAGTGTTAGTCTGAAAGGTATAATAAAGATAAGTGATTCCCCCTATCCAGTCGTGTCCAACTAATAAGGTAATTTTAAAAGCATCCAGTTTTGGAGTAATTGTTATTCTGAAAATATGTGGAAAACAAGCATTTCTTAGATGTTAATTAAAATAAAGCAAGGTGAGAATGAGAATAACTTTCTAGAACCAACATTGCTGATGCATCTCAAAAACATCCTGCTGTTATGTGACTGGATGCTCAAACAAATAACTATCAGCTTGTTGCAGAAGTGTGTGATTTAGTGCTACTCCTGTGTATTTGTAATAATTAGATCTTTAATTTGTAAACCCCACCAAACAAAATCTCCCAGCATTTTTTATATATTCTAAGACATTCTTATTACTAGAAATGTTACACCTTTTCATTAATTAAATATCTTGAATTCCCCACAGATAGATGCTCTTTTTCCCACCAGTTATTTTGACTGTAATTTCTGAAATGAGTCTATTGGCAATTGTGAATTTTAAAACTTCAGACAGAAAATGGAAGAGAGTCTTTGGGAAAACAGTACGTTATTTCTTGCTTTATTTTTATTTTTTCTATTTTATATTGTCAGTCACTTTTACTTTGTTTACCTCTGGATATCCCTTGCTTCTTTCACAAAGAACGGTGTTTTGACATGTGACTGACTATACAGGTGACAGCCAGCAGTAGCATCAAATTAATTGAAATTAACAAGAGGGGTAGAATTTTCAAGGAATTCAAAATTGAACTACTGAGGATATGATTATATCAACAATAGAATCTCTGAAAGAGTCATACTCTTTCTTTCAATACAAGCTTTATGCTCCCCCCTTCAATAAAATACCATGTTGTGATGAAGTGAACTGCAGTGAAACATAAACATTTATGCTTTTCAGTAAATGATGTTTCCAGTTTCCTCCTGATATTTTGCTTCTTCAGAAAAAGGACAACAATGCAGGAAACATAAGTATCATGCAAGTGTTTTATTCAATTTCTTTCCCATTGTCTGTTCTCATTTTTCTCTCTCCCTGGCTTCATTTTCTGTTACATAGACACAAAAATGGTGGTTCAGATTCTATTAGAGTTTTACTAAGTTAGGTCTCATTGTAAATCTTACCTCAAGACATTATTTTGAATTAATTAGACTAGTTCGCAGTGGGGTTGTGTATGTGGTTTTTTTTGCATGAATTTATCCTTTTGGCATCTCTCAGTTAATTAATCTTAGTTCTTGACTTAAAGACAAGTCCCTGGAAATATAACTTGTGCAGCACTGGTATATGAAATATGTATGGAGCATTAATTTACATCTTTTTTAAGAAATGTGTCATATAGTTTATTGTTTTAAACAAAAAATATAAACATAGAAGAGCATTAATTAAAAGGTTTAAATTAAGTAAAACAAATAGTAAGTAAATAAACAAGCAAGCAAGTAAAAGCCAATACAGTCCTAGGCTATATTAATAAAGAGGTAAAATCAAGATCATGTGAAGTGTCAATACCACTTTATATTGCCTTGGTAAGACCACACTTAGAATATTGCATCCATTTTTGGTTGCTACAATATAAAAAAGATGTAAAGATTCTAGAAACAGTGCAGAGAAAAACAACAAAAGTGATTAGGGGATTGGAGGCTAAAACATATGAAGAACAGTTGTAGGAATTGGGTATATCTAGATTAATGAAAAGAAGCAATAGGAGTGACATGATAGCAGTGTTCCAATATCTTAAGTGGCATCAACAAAGAAGAGGGGCTCAAACTATTTTCCAAAGCACCTAAAGGCAGCAATGAATGGAAACTAACGAGATGAGAAGCAACAAAGAACTAAGGAGAAATTTCCTGACAGAACAAGTAAAACAACTTGCCTCCAGAAGTTGTGGCTGCTTCAACACTGGAGGTTTTTAGAGATTGGACAACCATTTGTCTGAAAAGTTTCTTCAATATAGGATTTCCTATATGGGTAAAGGTTGTCCAATATAGGTATAGGATTTCTCGCCTGAGCACAAGATTGGTCCAAAGACTTCCAAGGTCCCTTCCAACTCTGTTACTCTATTAATTGCTGTTAAACACACAATAATAGCAATAGCATTTAGACTTATAGACCACTTCACAATGCTTTACAGCTCTCTCTAAACAGTTCACAAAGTCAGCATATTGCCCCCAATAATCTGGGTCCTCATTTGAACAACCTCAGAAAGATGGAAGGCTGAATCAACTTTGAAAGGGTGAGTTTCGAACTGCTGACAATTGGTAGTCAGCAGAATTAGCCTGCAGTACTGTGTTCTAACCACTGTACACCACAGCTCTTCAATGGCATTATATTAATATGAAAAATGGAAATAATAAATATAGACAGGTGAAGGTTATTTATTTTGCTAGTTTCATAAATGGTAGGAAAATGAAATTTATTTAAAAATTGAGATACTGGATGAAATTGACGTTGACAAATTCTCACATATTTAACAGGGCCACCTCAACCCAGTATATAATTTGTGTGTAGCACAGAGAGGCTACTTGAAGCACAGCCATTTGATACATCACAGAAATGACAGCAGCAGAAATACACTTATTAAACTGCAACAAAAGTTTTTTTTTGCCCCGGTGGAAGGTGGAAGTGGAGGTGACACTAAGTGGAATTCAGCACAAGAGAGCCTTCTGTGCCAAAAGGAGTCCTATCTTCTTAGAATTCTCTGCATGTTACTTTCCCTTGTTAAATCCTCATTTCCAGGGTGTATCATTGAATATCTAAACTGCTCACAGAATCAGCAAAACCTATTTCTTGTTAACTGCATTACAATTTATGAAAAATAAATTTGTATAGGTTCTTGTCTGCATTACAATTATTGCACTGAAGATAGTAAGGCGTAACTCCATGCATCCTTTTAATTGTGCTGTTTTCTTCCTTGGAGTCTTTCTTTTTTTTAAAGCAAGTTTTATTAATTTTTTCAATTTTACATTCAAATATTTAGGAAACAGCATGGTGATTGGGTAATCAATAGTCCAATAACAAAGTCTTTCGTACATACTCAGGTTACGTCATTAAAAGTTCCCTCTCTCTTTCCCTTAATTATTATATCACATTCAAGTTAATACATTTCTAATTATAGCTCAATCAATCAATACATTTGTCAATATAATTTTACTTATAGATATCCAAGTCCTGTTTTTAAGTTTTACCTATTTTCAATTACCATATTCCAATTTAGCCTTTAATATCCATAATATTTAGACTTTGGGTAACCCAAATTTTCATAATTTCATTACAGAATAGTTATTGTATCTAAAATACACATATAATTACATTCTTACTTTATTTCACAAATATATTCTATTTCTCATCTTAGTATCTCATCATTTATTAATAAGCTATCTTTTATTGTCACAAACCAACTTCCATATTACAATTCAAAACTGTTGGAATATTCATGAGAAGGAAGAGTCATGTGGTAACTCAGTCAGCAAATGCGAAGAAAGTGCTACTGAGTCTATGCAAAAAGTATTGAGTTAGGGGCTGGATTTCCAGTCTCAGGTTTGTCTCGGTATCTCTCTGTAAGAAGTCTTCAATTGAGCTATGTTGCTGTAAAGAAGAATGTATGGTATTGTAAATATTTTATATGAATATAAAAAAGTTATTTTGAATCAGCTAAATGCATCAACTGTCAGAGCTTCTGATTTATTTTTTCACCAATAGAGAAATTAAAATTCTCTAACATGTTATGGGCCCAGAGCTTACTAAGGACTGCATTGTAATTTAAAGCTGGAAGAAATTGCCTGTGTTTAGAAAGTATAAGAACAAGGCAGAATTAGCAGAATGGCTGCAATGAAATTTAAGGAAAGCTGTGTGCCTCGTTTGGGCCAGAAGAATTACATTATATGGGCTGCAAAAATGGAATGTTTGCTGAAAGCTAAAGAGCTGTGGTATATCGTAGAAAATCCACCACAAGTACCGTATTTGCAGCTGCTGATCAGAAGAGTCATGATCAAGCAATGGCTTATCTCATCTTGAATTTAGATGATGAACAATTTCTAAATGTTGCAAATTTAAAGACTGCAACGGAGATTTGGTTGAAGTTGAGAGCTGTGCACGTGAATGTTTCTGCATGCAATATAGTGCAATTGTCAAGAAAACTTTACAGGGCCTGTTTGCAACCAGATGAATCTGTGGAACAGCATTTAAATAAAATGCAAAGTTTATTTGTGGACTTGGAACAACATGGGATTAAATTCCCTGAGTCCCAGAAGGTTTTATTGGTGTTGAACAGTTTAGATAAAACCTGGGACACAGTTTCTGCCATATTTGAGTGTAAAGAAGAGCAAATTTTGAGGCTTTAAAGGCATGTTTGCTTAATGAAGAAGAAAAGTAACATTTTAGAAGCAGCCACAAGGAGGTGAAATTCCTGAAGAGGGGGTGCAAACTGCAAGTCTCTGAAGAAGAAACATTTTGCAGGCAGAGAGATAAGCAAGAAAAGAATTGCTATATTTGTGGAGAAAAGACACATCTGAAAAGGAACTGTTTGCAGAGGAACAATTTGCAGCAAAGGACCTTTGTGCAACCACAAAGGACTGATTTGCAAAAGGAAAATTTTGATGTTGCAAAAGTTTGCTATAGCAACAACAGAGACAAGTGGCTAATAGATAGTGGGGCAAGTCAAACAATTGTTAATGACTCTGAATTATTTTTCAGGTTTGTTCCAGTAGCACAAGAAGCTGTGGCTTTGGCAAATGGCCAGAAAGCAAAAGTCATCAAAAAAGGCGATGTAAAAATTCCATATTTGGAATCAAAGTTTACCAATGTGCTTTGTGTACCTGAGATGGAACATAATTTGTTAAGTGTGTCTAATTTAGACAAACAAGGTTTTGAGATCATTTTTGTATGTAGCACAAGACAAACAAAAAGAGTTCTAGAGCTGGTCCATGCAGATCTGGTGGGACCTATGCAAGCCAGTTTGGGAGGAGCAAAATATGCACTGGTAATTGTTGATGATTATAGCAGTTATAGTTTTTGCTACTTGCTTAGAGCAAAGACAGAGGTGCTACAACAATTCAAACAGTGGGTAGGTTTTGTAGAGAGAAGGTACAGACAACAAGTGTGTCAGTTGCAAACTGAAAGAGGTACTGAATTTATGTCAACTAAATTCCAACAATGGTTGGGGCAGTTAGGGATAAGAGACAGACGTACAAATCCTTGCACAGCAGCAGAGAATGGTGTAGCTGAAAGAAGGAATGGTGTTTTGCAAACAATGAAAGATTCATTATTAGAAGATTCTGGTATGAGCAGGTCATATTGGGGAGAAGCCATATTGACTGCAAATTATATAGTTAACAGGCTTTGGAGTTCCTCCATTAATAATACTCCATATGCCATTCTATATGTGAGAAAGCCATCACTGGCACATTTGAGAATTTTTGGAAGTACTGCATGGGTACATATTCCGAAAGCAATCAGAAGAAAGGGACAGCAAAAGGCAAGAAACCTCAGGTTTGTGGGCTATGAGTCAGGGTCAAAAAGATATCGCTTTAGCGATGGAAGTAAAAGAATTGTAATTTCAAGGTCTGCTAATTTTGCAGAACAAAATTGGGACAGAATTAATGCAAATTCTGGGTCTGTCTCACTTAATGACGGTGATCTATTTAATGACAATAACTCATCTAATGATAAAAAATGATTATTGAAGATGTCAATGTTCAGGGAGGAGAGGCTGAACAAGACATGAAACCAGAAAGAATTGAGACACAGGAGCAGTTAATACCACGTAGGTCAGAGCGATGTAACAAAGGAATTCCGCCTGACAGGTATTCTGCCAGCAAGGTAAAGGTTTGCAATGTATGGTATGAGCCAAGAAGTTATAAAGAAGTGTTGGCATTACCAAAAGCTGAACAAGAAAGATGGAAGGAGGCCATGGATAAAGAGACCATGAAGTATTTAAATCAGTGACTTTGCCACAGGGAACCAAAGCTGTGGGTTTTAAGTGGGTATATAAGAAAAAGATATTTGAAGACAATGCCTCTATAAAAATGGCAACTGGTGACAGGGTGAAGAACAGAAGTAAACATGTAGACATTAAATACTGTAATGTCAGGGAAGCTGTAAAAGGAACATTGATTAGTTTACATCATTGTTCTTGTGAGGATAATTTGACAGACATGATGACTAAACCATTGGGTAGTGTTCACTATGGAGAATGTATTAAGTCAATAGGTCTGATGTCTCTTCCTATCATGAAGGGAGGAGTGTTGGAATATTCATGAGCAGGAAGAGTCATGTGGTAACTCAGTCAGCCAATGTGAAGAAAGTGCTACTGAGTCTGTGCAAAAAGTATTGAGTTAGGAGCTGGATTTCCAGTCTCAGGTTTGTCTTGATATCTCTCTGAAAGAAATCTTCAATTGAGTTATGTTGCTGTAAAGAACAATGTATGGTATTGTAAATATTTTTATATGAATATAAAGAAGTTATTTTGAATCAGCTAAATTCAGTCAACTGTGATAGCTTCTGATTTATTTTTCACCAATAGAGAAATTAAAATTCTCTAACAAAAACTATAATCTAATGGCTAATTTTCATTTCCATTATAAGTCTAAGACCTAGATATTAAGTCAATCAATATCTTTAAAAATTTCCTTAGTCCATTAAGTAATATTTTAAGCTCTTCCACTATCAGTCAGCAAAAAAGAAGAGGAAGAGAAGGGAAATCCCATTTTTAAATCTAACTCTAGCTTTCTTTTTGTGCCAAACAGGCTTCCATACCTGCGCCTTTAAATCCTCAGATGTGTCTCCCTTCATTTGAATCAAGGGAGAGCATGCAGTTATCTTTTTAAAGGAACTGGCCCCTTTGTGATCATAGATTGTTTCCCTAATAACTCAAATCTCCATGTTTGATTTAAAATATTTGTCATCAATTCAGTCTGTTCTTCTTCTTCTTCTTCCAGTTTCATCTGGCTAAAATAAGAGGTCATGTCTGGTGTTGTAGTTGTTTGATTATCTGGGTTGTCTAAGTTCTCAATGTGTTGTGTTTGTTGGTCTTTAGCATCCTCCATCTTAATGTTGCTTTCTTCAGTTTCTGTTGCTTTTTGAGTTGCAGGTTCTTTAATTGAAATCAATTGAGCTGTCAAAGTTCTCAGTAAATTGTACTTGTATAGAATCCTCTTTGATATTGATTTGTTACTCTTCTGTTGTTTTTTGGATTGTAAGTTCATCAGTTGGAATGTGGGCTTCAATCTGTAATTTTGAGCTGACATCTTTGTCTTTCGCTCTAGAGTTCATTAGCTCAGTGGCTTCAAGAATTTTTTCAAGTATGAGTTTATGGTTAAGTTGTGGGTAGAATTCCTCCATTTCTATAGTGATTAGAGATAGTCCTTTAGTGGAAGCTATGTTTAATAAAAGTCATCAAATATCCACCTCCACTATTCCTGGACGTTGTTTTCACAGCTATTTCAAATTCTTATCTTTTTTAGATAATTGGAAAGACAAATCTAGTGAGTAAGCAGGCCTCACAGTCAAAGAAATTCACTTGCTGTACCAGGCTTCGCCACAAGATGTCCCCAATAGCATATAAAATCTTTGTCCAGACACCAGTTAGGTTTTTATCCAGTTGAATTTTTTTTCAACTTAAAAAATAGATAAGGTAATAGGTCACTGTAACAATAGGAACTTTTTGGGACCCCAAATGTCCAAGAAGTACAAGTCCAGTTATTTAGTTGTTTAGGTTAGTTGTTCTTTTCTTTTCAAGACTTTAGTTTCCCAAGATAGGCAGACACCGCTATGTTAAAAGCAGGGAAGAAATTTCAGAAGGCTTTCATGGGAAGATAGTTGGGATGCAAGCAAAGAAGGGTAAGGTATCACCCAAATTTTCCACGGTGCTTTCGTTGTGCTTGGTGATGATTTTGGCTTTTGGCAGGCACGGCTTAGTTTTTCTCCAATGGTCCAAAGGAGCTGCCTCAGATCAAATGGAAGGACTGCCGGTCTTCCGCGATCTATCGAGGGTCGTCCTCATAGTCATCACCCATTGAGGGTGACTTATGACCCTTTTCAGGGTTGCCCAAAGAAGGGAAACCGGGCGGTGGAGAGAGTGCTCGCCCCACACGTCCGCCAGCGCCACAGTCCAGAACGGAAGCCTCTTCCTTGGAGTCTTTCTGTCCTGGAGTCTTTACTGATCTCATTATGAAGCAGAAAGATTTCAGACACTTGTGCAATAAATATCCCTTCCCATACTGAAATGTCAGATGATTTGAAGACTGATAAGTAAACATAATTTCAGAATTTTGCAATATGATAATTCAAATCTGGGAACCTTTTCCCCATATAGTGAAACATTGTTCTGCCTATGATAATTTCTGAGTCAAGTGTGCTCCTGAAAGAGTTTAGGACCTGATATCTGTGGGGAAAAATCTCTATGGTGCCACCCTTCCCTCTGGGCCCTAAACATGTGTTTATTTGGCTTAATAGTTAATCTAGGGCTAGTCTTCATATGCACTTTCTCTTCCATTTGAGAAGAACAAGACTTCTGGCATCTAGTATATATTTTATATATTTGGATTTTCTTTTGCTTCTTGATTTTAATTTGTAATTGATCCTCCAGTTTTGATCCTGATTAGTGGTTTGTCCTGTGGATGCTGGCTCATTGCTTTGTGCTACCTGTGGCAGCAATGTATTCTGACTTATAAAAATAAAACCAGCAGTATCAGTTGAATATATTTCCATTTAGAGATACATGAATGACAGAAATTTAATCAATGATAATATGGTTTGATTATTTGACAGTGTTTATTCTTATTATTTAAATTCTTTAACTGAATTGAGTTGAATCTAGTAGATCATATACTTTCCTACATAGTAATATATAGATACTATCAATATCTAGGTCAGGGATGTTAAACTAGCGACCCGCGGACCATGCCCAGGTCACGGCCACCCTGACTCTGCAAAGGAAAAAAGTCACAGTACATCACGATATGTCAAGTGACACGATCGAGTTTGATGCCCATGATCTAGCAAATGGAAAGAAATCTGGAAAGTGAATTGAATTTAGGAAGAGAAGAAAAGAGAAAAGAGAAAGTTTTCTTATTTTTAAAGGATGAAAGGATTCAAAACAAAAATGGGGAAAAAAATCAATTATGCTGCTTATGGGGTTATTTTATTTCTACCTTCTAAGTTATGGTGAAATCAGTCTGTTACTCTCCCTTCTGTATTCATGTAGCAAATCAAATCTAAGTACAACAGTATTTTTTAAAAAAAGTTTATAAAGACAATCTCTCTCTCTCTCTCTCTCTCTCTCTCTCTCTCTCTCTCTCTCTCTCTCTCTTTCTCTCTCTCTCTCTCTCTCTCTCTCTCTCTTTCTTTCTCTCTCTATTCCTTCTTCTCCCTCTCTCCACCTTTCTCTTTTCTTCTCTCACACACAAAAGATGTCCCGTGCAAGACTAAAAAACTAGATTTTGGTAATTTAATTAGATGAAAAAAACATTATGTGGGATCGGCTGATGTTTGCATTTTATGTTCTGAAAATACAGTTTCAGCATGGGAGAGGGGAAAAAAAGGATTTTGGAAAATGTGTGGGAGAAGATTCCTGTGCAGTGTGGGAGAAACATCTGCTTTGTGTCCACCAAAGACCACCAATGATGCCCTTGTATAAGTCTATAAAGGAAAATAAATGTGGGAGGATGACAGCTACATGACTGGATGTAGATTGGGGAAAAGCCAGACACATATAGTAAAATAAGTTTCTATTATTTGGACACACCTCTTTTTTCCTAGTGGAATTGTTTTTCATTTCCAGTTTTTATCAAAAGCTTTTTTTTTTTAGTATAAACTAAATTAAATTATAAACTAAAGGAACAGTACTGCATAACTACTGGCAAGTGTGCTTGTTATTCCTCATGTATAATACTGCCTATATATATATATATGTATATATATATATATATATATATATATATATATATATATATATATATATATCAAATTACCAACATACGCTGGATCATGGAGAAAGCTAGGGAGTTCCAGAAAAACATCTACTTCTGCTTCATTGACTATGCAAAAGCCTTTGATTGTGTGGATCACAACAAATTGTGGCAAGTTCTTAAAGAGATGGGAGTACCAGACCATCTCATTTGTCTCCTGAGAAACCTATATGCGGGTCAAGAAGCAACAGTGAGAACCGAACACGCAACCACTGATTGGTTCAAAATTGGAAAAGGAGTCCGGCAAGGCTGTATACTGTCGCCCTGCCTATTTAACTTATATGCAGAGCACATCATGAGAAAGGCAGGGCTAGATGAATCAAAAGTTGGAATTAAGATTGCCGGGAGAAATATCAACAACCTAAGATATGCAGATGATACCACTCTAATGGCAGAAAGTGAAGAGGAACTAAAGAGCCTCTTGATGCGGGTGAAGAAGGAGAGTGCAAAAGTTGGCTTGAAACTCAACATTAAGAAAACCAAAATCATGGCATCCGGCCCTCTCAATTCCTGGCAAATAGATGGGGAAGAAATGGAGGTAGTGACAGATTTTATTTTTCTGGGCTCAAGATCACCTCAGATGGGGACTGCAGCCAAGAAATTAAAAGACGCTTGCTCCTGGGGAGGAAAGCTATGGCAAATCTAGACAGCATACTAAAAAGCAGAGACATCACCCTGCCAACAAAAGTGCGTATAGTCCAGGCCATGGTTTTCCCAGTTGCAATGTATGGCTGTGAAAGTTAGACCATAAGAAAGGCTGAGCGCAAAAGAATTGAGGCCTTTGAACTATGGTGCTGGAGAAGACTCCTGCGAGTCCCTTGGACTGCAAGGCGTTCAAACCGGTCAGTCCTAGAAGAGATCAACCCCGACTGCTCTTTAGAAGGCCAGATCCTGAAGTTGAAACTCAAGTACTTTGGCCACCTAATGAGAAGGAAGGATTCACTGGAGAAGAGCCTAATGCTGGGAAAGATTGAGGGCAATAGAAGAAGGGGACGACAGAGAATGAGACGGCTGGATGGAGTCACTGAAGCAGTAGGTGTGAATTTAAATGGACTCCAGAAGATGGTAGAGGACAGGAAGACCTGGAGGAACATTGTCCATGGGGTTGCGATGGGTCGGACACGACTTCGCAATTAACAACAACAACAACAACAATATATATATACTTCAACAACAACAATATTATATACTTCCAATTTTACGCGGGAGAAAACCCGAACAACCAAAGACCTATATACAAATACCCGCGAAAACCTCAGAAAACATATATATATATATATATATATATATATACGAACACCAGGAAGTTACAAAACTATAAAAAGTTTTAATAAAATAAAACCAGAATAAAACCAAGCTTTCGCTGGCTTCTGCCAGCACCATCAGGGTAGCGTCCAGTCGATGGGAGAAGCTATTTATAAATGTGGTGCTCTTTGCGCCCGGCTTCTTGACCTCGTCATGGGTCCCAGCCAATCCACCTGCGTTTTGATCGTAGTTTCTATATTGCAAGCTATATATATATGCAATACATTAGAAAAAAATAGCTGCTTTTTTAGTAGGAATTGATATTTCAACATAAATTTCTGCACCATTTATAATGGCCAGGAACTACAGAACAGATTTGGAAAGAGAATTGCCACCTTTGTCGGAGCCATAGCATGGAGATTGCAAGGATATGATCTGCTTTGATTAGGAAAAGAAATAAATAGAGAAACGCCCTTTCTACCACAAAGCAAACTCATTTTAGTACTATCAGTTGTAAGCCACAAGGGAGGATATCCTTCTCTGAAAAAAAAAAGAATCCTGTTTAAACCGATGAACATTATTTTCCTCTTGTTATTATCCCTGTGCCTGGTTAGGTTCACATGTCATGTTTGGGTTTAATTGAGATTGACTTTTGTCCTTTCTTTCAGTCAAAGGTAATTGCATGAAGACATTTCTTCTAGTTATAAGTAGGATATGCATCAGAGGAATCTTGCCTAAAAATAGCTACTTTCTTGTGTTACAGAAGAGTGCAACTATTTCTTGTATTTTTCTACTTATTTTAGCTGGAGTATATAGAGAATTAAAACTAATAAGTGGTAATAAAATTGTATGTACAATGATTATATAATAGATGTTCCTTCTTAATTAGGAGCTATAGAATTTTTTCAGGGATGACAATTTTAAAAAGTGGGGAACCAAAATTATGGTCGTATATTTGAGCTTTACATTCTTGAAGTGTTTATGGAAAACAATTGAGACAATTGTTTTTGTCACCTTTCTATTCGCTTTTCTTTTTAATCCAACCTTTTTTCAAAAAGCATTTATTAAATATAATTCTTCCAAGAATCCTGCATTGTGATTGTTTTTAAAAAATGCCTATATTTAAAACAGAATACTAAAAATATGTGCTTCGTTGATTATAGAAAACCTTTGATTGTGCTGATCATGTCAAACTATGGAAAGTGTTCAGAAAAATGGGAATCCCAGAAAGTTTCATTTTGATCCTGATAATTTATATAGAGAGATAAGGAAGCCACAGTATGGATGGAACATGGCACTACCTTGGCAAAGGAATATGGCAAGACTGTATACTCTCTATTTATTCAGTGCATATGCAGAATGTATATTAAGGAAAGCTAGACTTGGAGAAGAGTATCATCCTAAAATTGGAGGAAGAAACTTCAATAATCTTTGCTATGCTGATGACACTATTACTGGTATCAGGGATGCAAATGATTATCTCTATTAATGCAAATGCAATACTGCAAATGAAATGCAAATAAAAATGAAAAAGATCTGCCCTAGTACTAAAAGTCAAAGAACAAAAAAATAGGAGTAAATTAAATATAAAGAAGACTAAACTAATTTCAGCAGGCAGAACAATCAGTGTTAGAACTGACAGGGAAGATACCAAAGTGGTATTAGATAGCTTCTGCTCTTTAGGATCAACCCTCAATAGCAAAGGAAGAAGCAGTCAAGAAATGTGCCATGGACTGGCACTTGGCATTGCTGCCATAGACCTTGGAAAAAATGTACAAATGCTATGTTTCTGGACCTACGAATCGTGCAAGTCATGGCATTCCCTGGGATATTCCATATAATTGAAAATTGGACTTTGAAGAAGCATTATAGGAAAAGTATATTTTTGTAATGTTGGACAATATTTGTTGCCACACTCTTGTAGTAACATAGCAAAATTTGACTCAGTTGTGCATAGCAGTAGTTTTATGGTGTGACAAAATATAGATAATCTCTCCTTAGAATCTACTTTATGAGAAACTGAGTTAGCTCTCACAGGTTTAAAAGCTCTCACAGGTTTAAAAATAATAATGAATACTAATTAAATAGTATTAGTCCTATCATTATACAGTAGTATTTTGAATCATAAAGGAAAAGTCCTCACTTCTTTGAATCTTGATCATGTACCAAACCTGGATTTTTTCCAAACTCATATAGTTTAAGAAAATCATATAAATATGTTTAGTATTAAACTAGTATGCCCAATATGATATTCAGATGTGTATCATACACTAAGTAACATCCCTGGTCATCACTCTTGCATCCCCCTGAAAGAGATTGCATTAAAACAATATTTTCATTACAACTTGAAATGTAACCCGTTAATTCCAGGTAGAGTCGGGGCAACTGCATGCAGGTGAGCATTTACTGGCTGGATGCCTTTCCTCAAACAAAACTGTAGAAAATTAAATATGTCCACGTATTCTCTGCAAAGTGTCTGTATATTTTTATGTACTTCAGCTTAAAGATGAACTATAATTCTTTTTCCATTTGGTGTCTTCATTCACATATCATCTGAATGTTTTCAAATTATGCTTGTTTCCAAATTATTTTTGAAGTCTTAGTGGATTTTGGATTTTTCTATCCAAACAGATTGTTCTAGCTGCCCATATTTTTTTCGGATTACTGCTTTTTGTAAATATAATTGTATTGATAGTTTTAAAATGAGTGTAAGCTGAAATGCAAAAAAGAAAAGAAAATGTAAAAAAAAATAAACAAGAAAGAACAAAATAGAGAGGTTGCTTCCAATCTTCTTTACAGCAGTTATGCTAGACAACTCATGACTCATTGGGTTATCTTTATCTGTTCATATAAGGTAGGCCAGTGCCATTTTTTTTCCTCCTTACCAACCTCAGGTGAAGTCTTCTTTTACTTCTCCTCAGATGACATGCAAAACTTACCTCCTCAGATGACCTTCTTTTCTCCTCAGATGACCTCCCACTTTGCTAATGGGAGAATAATCAAAGGATGTCTATAGACAGTGAGGAAAATTTCATCCTTGCTCCCTCTCTTGGCATATCTCCAAAGGCTCCCTCCCTCCAGGAAAGAAGAAGATTAACTTGTCAACTGATAGAATCCCTTATCAGACCTAATCCTCCATTAGGTCACTGCCTCGCTGCCTCTATACCTGCTACCATTAAGACCTTTGAAATTTTGCCCTCAAGTCACTGCCTCACCTTTCCATCCATACCTGCTACCATTGAGACCTTTGAAATTTTCCCCTCAATTCCAGCAGCCAAATGCCACTCACACATTGAGTCTTGCCATCAGCTGAATGAGTGCAAGATCAGGAAATAGGGCATTTGCCACTGTTATTATTCCTTGAGCTACACAATCTGTAAATTTCTGGGAAACATAGTCATACATCATGATAATGTGGCTAGCACTAATTGCAGCAATGCTGCAAGAACCACAAGTTAGTAACTAAACCTGGTATTAAATTCCTTGACATTTGAATTGCATGGGAATAATGGGATTTTGGATATATTCTATAAGTTAGCCTACCAGGTACTTTGATTCAAAAAATGTTGCTACATGATGAATCATTTTGCCGAATTAAAGTTGACAGACAGGAAAATTGTAGTAGTGTATAATTGTGCATTTATTTCTTTTTGTAAAATAATATCATTACTCCTTTCTATAATCAATTCTATTTAATTGTCAAAATCATAGATCATAAGTCTTTTTTTATATATATAAGGAGTTTCCAGTCAGCAGTAAACACAGATGTTGTCTTTAATCAAAGAGGTCAATTTGACTATTTCAGCAAGTTGCAATCCCATATTGTTCCGACTATATATTAGAACCAAAATTTTAGTCCACTTTATCTCAACTCTGAAGAGGCAGCTGCCTTCTTACGGATGAAAAGGAATATTATTTAAAAGCAGATTGTGTTCTAAGCATTTCTGTTCCCATTCAGGTAAACTGCTTCAATAACCACCCATTATCATACAGGTAGTTCTCAAATTATGACTATAAAGGAACCAGAGCACAGCCTCATGACTCATGATGGTTGTAAATTGGCTTGCCCAAACGATCCAATACTTTACCTTTTTTCCAGCAGTCATTAATTGAAGATCGAGGTCATTAAGAGAATGCATGGAGTCATTAAGCAAAACTCACAGTCATTAAGCAAAGTTTGCTGTGGGCCAGTTGTGCAGAAAACTAGAAATAAATGCCGGTTTTCAGAAAAATCATTGTCAAATATGCTCACATAACATGGTTGTTTATAGCAACTACAAACAATTGTTAATATGACCCAGTTGCCAAGCGTCCAAAGCATGGTCATGTAACCATGGGGAGAGGACAATTGTCATAACATCAAATCTCTGTCATAAGTACACCCAGGGAGTCAATTATCACTTGAATGATAGTTAAGTTGAGAACTACCTATACATTATTTCATTTGTTCTTCTGTTTTGAACTTCGTTAAAAGTTTATACATTTTATATATCACATATTCATCATTTGTATACAAATCTGTTTTAAAATCAGTCTTACAATATTCAATACCACCAATGTTTTTGTCTACTTTTAAACTTTCTGATAAATGTATCAGAAACATACAACTATGTCTCTCCATTGTTTTTCTCTTGATTTTATTTTGTATTTCCCTTGACAGAATTTGTTCCAGCATTTCTGCTTCATGTTGCTTTTTTATTCCATACTGACATCTATCGTAGCTTTGTGGAACAGGATTTTGAACATACACTGTTATTCACTGTAGGAGGTTTAGATTAAGTATCTTCCACATTTTAATCACAACCAAGATACATCAAAGAAAATCAAGATTAGTTTTCATGTATCTGCCTTTCTAGCTATTTGAGTACAATCTTATAATAATGCTGTACTGCTGAATAAGGTCCTATATATAAAGTTAATACAGGCATTATTATTATTATTATTATCAATCATCGCACAGTCAGCCAGATGTTCAGACTGGATTTGGCATTTTGTCTACCTATCGAGTCCTTACCCAGGACCTGGGATAGGCAGATGTGGATGTTTGATGGTATTACAGATATCGTCGCAGGATGGAAGCAGTTCCTAATAAGGCCGCCTTTTGCAATTGACTAATAGCGAATTTGTCAATGCCAATGGTGTTCAAGTGGTGCTCCAGTTGTTTTGGGATTGCACCCAAGGAGCCTATTACTATTGGTACTACCCTTGCTTGCTTTTGCCACAGTCTTTCTATTTCTATTTGTAGGTCTTTGTATTTTGTTATCTTCTCCAGTTCTTTCTCTTCTATTCTGCTATCTCCAGGCACTGCCACGTCCACTATCCAGACTTTTTTGTCTTTCTTATCGACAATTGTTAAGTCTGGGGTGTTATGTTGCAGGTGCTTGTCTGTTTGAATTCTGAAGTCCCAGAGCAGTTTAATTTTATCATTTTCTATGACTTTCTCTATTTTATGATCCCACCAGTTTTTGCTTACAGGCAAATGATATTTTTTGCAGATCTTCCAATGCACCATTGTTGCTACTTTGTCATGCCGCTGCTTGTAATCAGTCTGTGCAATCTTCTTGCAACAGCTTACCAAGTGGTCCACTGTTTCTTCAGCTTCTTTGCATAGGCGGCACTTACTGTCTGTTGCTGTCTTCTCAATTTTGACTTTATATGCATTTGTCCTTAAGGCTTGGTCTTGTGCAGCCAGAATTAGTCCCTCGGTCTCTTTCTTCAATTTTCCTGCTCTTAGCCATTGCCAGGTTTTATTATTATCTGCTTTCCCAGCTATTTTTTTCATGTATTGGCCATGTAGTGCTTTGTCTTCCCATGCCTCTATTCTGTTCTTCATTTGGTCTTTCTTGTAGGCCAGTTTGGTCTCTCCAGTAGTTAGTAAGCCTTCCTGATATACTAATTTCAGTGCATCTTCATCATTGTTCTTCAGATATTCTTCCAAAGCCATTTTTTCTTCTTCAACCATCTGATGTACTTGTAGCATTCCACGCCCACCTATTTGCCTTGGTAGATAAAGTCTATCAATGTCACTGCGTGGATGAAGGGCATGATTCATTGTCATTATTTTTCTGGTCTGCCTATCCATTGCTTTTAGTTCTGCTTGAGTCCAGTCCACTATTCCAGCTGTGTACCTAATGACTGGGATTGCCCAGGTGTTGATTGCCTTTATGGTATTTCCTCCATTGAGTTTGGATTTTAAGATCTTCTTCACTCTCTTGATGTATTCACCTCTAATCTTTTTCTTGACTTCAGTGTGCTTGATGTTGTCAGCTTGAAGGATACCCAAGTATTTGTAGTACTCTTCCTCATCCAGACTCTTAATGTTATTTTCGTGGGGCATCTTGATTCCTTCAGTTTTCATTATTTTTCCTTGTTTGATAGTAAGTGTGGCACATTTGTCCAAGCCAAACTCCATTACAATATCTTGGCTATATATACGGACAGTGTTGAGCAGCGATTCTATTTCAGATGATGTTTTTCCATACAGCTTCAGATCATCCATATAAAGGAGGTGGGATAGTCTGGCAGATGTTTTTGATGTTTGATAGCCATGTCCTGAGTTATTCAGTATTGTTGACAGAGGAAACAGTGCAATAACAAATAGTAATGGTGATAATGAATCTCCTTGAAATATTCCTCTCTTGATATTAACCTCTCCCAGCTTCTCACCATTGATCTGCAACTGTGTCTTCCATTGTGCCATCGATCTTTGCACAAATTTTCTGATGTTTCTACTGACTCCTGTTATTTCTAGGCACTTTATTATCCAATCATGTGGCAGAGAGTCAAATGCCTTTTTGTAGTCAATCCATGCCACATTCAGGTTGGTCTTCCTTCTCTTGCAGTTTTCCAAGATCATTTTGTCTATTAGGAGTTGATCTTTTGTTCCTCTGCTATTGGGGCGGTTTCCTTTCTGCTCAGGTGGAAAGAGATTGTTTTCAACTAGATGCTGTTGCACTGCATCAGCTACTACACCAGTTAGTAATTTGAAAGTTGTTGGTAAGCAGGTAATTGGCCTGTAGTTACCTGGTGTTGCCCCTTTTGCTGGATTTTTCATTATTAGGTAGGTTTTCCCAGTTGTTAGCCACTTTTCAATTTCTCCTCCTTGTAGTATATTGTTGAACTGTTTGGCAATGAGTGGGTGTATAACAGTTAGATGTTTCAACCAAAACCCATGCAGTTCATCTTCACCTGGTGCTGACCAATTTTTGATTTTCTTTGCTCTTTTTTCTACCATTTTTGTTGTTATTACTAGTTCTTTCATTTCAACTTCTGTTTTATTTGCATCCACCTCTTTTAACCAAGCCGCATCCTTGTTGTATTTCTTTGGGTTATCCCATATCTGCTTCCAGAACTGCACTGTTTCTTCCTTGTCAGGTACTGACTGATTCCTTGCAGTTTCTCCATTGATGGATTGGTAGAAACGTTTCTGATTGGATTGAAATTGGAGGTTCTGCCTATAGTTTGCAATTCGAGCTTCATATCTACTGATTTTCCTGGCTATAGCTGTTATTTGTTGCTTTATTATTTCCAGTGCTTCCTTGATCTTCCTTGTTTCTAAGTGGTATTTCTTGATTAGGTATTCTTTGGTCTTCTTGTTCTTCAGCTTCTTTTCTTTCATCTGTTCTAGCTTGCTTGCATGTGATCTTAACTTGCTGATCTTATTTTCTAGTCTAACCTTCCATTTTTCTGGTGCACTGTTTGTTTGTTTTTCTTTTTTGTTGATTTTGCATCCCAGGTATTCTGTTATAACTGTAGCTGTGCTGTACATTAGTTGGTTTGTTTCTTGCAGTGAATTGGTGCTTATACTTGATATTGCAGTATTTGCATCTTTTAATGCTTGTGCTAGCTGTTTCTTTGGAACAAGCTTCAATGCAGGTAGCCTTATTCTGTTGTTTTTGTGCTGTTCTAGATGCTCAGTTATTCTTTATTTCAATTCTTTTATTTCTTTAGTTAGAGGGTTTTGTTCTTCCTGAGGAAGAAGTGCCTGGTTTCCAAATGAGAACAGTTGTATATCTCTGCTGGATTCCTCCACTGCCAACTCCCCCTGGTTTGCCTCTACATTCTGAATTACTTCTGGTAAGACTTTGATTCCTTTGCCCTGGGTAAACCTTTGCAGTTCGTCCAATTCTGTTTCTGTGAATACTTTATTTCGTGTTATAAATCGCCGTTGATCTGCTAGTCTCTGTTCTGTTATTTCTGATTCTGGATGTTGTTCGTTCCAGAACTGGTGCATTCGTTTTAGATATCCTCTTCTTGTTGGACTTGATCTGTAGTAACAGATCATTATTTCTTTGTTCTCAATCACTGTGTATCTGCGACGGGTAAACATCTTTTCTTCCAGTAGTTCTGCAGCTGCTGGCCCTGGTTGCTCAGTCAACAGTCCTGAGTCCTGTAACCCATTTTTCACCAGATATCCAGGAACTCCAATATCTAGCGCGGACCTTGTTAACCCAGGCGACGTCCGAGCCGGTATGGCATTCTGCAATTTACGTCTCACCATATTTTTTATGGGAGAGACACTCTTTGTCTGCCTCCTCTGATGAGACCTGTCCAGTATGGTTGAACTACTACTTCTTCTTCTTCTTCTTCTTCTTCTTCTTCTTCTTCTTCTTCTTCTTCTTCTTCTTCTTCTTCTTCTTCTTCTTCTTCTTCTTCTTCTTCTTCTTCTTCTTCTTCTTCTTCTTCTTCTTCTTCTTCTTATTATTATTATTATTATTATTATTATTATTATTATTATTATTACAGAGAGTGTTAATGCTATTTTTTCCATTTATTTACTTAGTAATTTTATGTTTCACTTTTGTTTTACACATTAGAAATCAGAGGGGGAAAATCCATAGCCCCTGGACATCTTGTGACCTCCACATAAACTCTGACATTTCACCAGAAAACCTAATACCAAATTGCAGCTGTATATTATTGGTGATTTACTCTTGGTGGGAAAAGAAAAGTATAAAAAGAAGTATGATCTTTTTAGGAGCTAACTCTAACCCATTGTTGCTCTCAAGGCTGACCTGCAGTAAAACAGAGGTGGAGGAAGTACATGCATGCTCATTCTGCTAGATTTGAGGAGATTGACCATGGCATCCTTATTGGTCATTTGTAAGGGGAGGGGACTAGAGGCATTTGTAGTGACTCTGCTTCTTTTGATAGGTCCTCAGGCTGTACTGTCAAGGGCAATTAAAAATCATTGCTATCATTTCCAACTACTACCTGCTGTTGATATACATTGTTGGTTTATTGACCATTAAGGAGACATTTGTGATTAGAGAGCCAGATTGGTAGGGATACAAAATAGGACTCGCTAAAATGAATTTTTTAAAATAAGTATTTATATAACTTATACCCTAGTGATCACTGCAGCTGACTTGACTGAACTTAGGAGAGTGGTCTATTTTTAATTCTGGTAAATCCCAGTTTGGTTAACTTTGTTTATCAAAAAAATGAAAAAAGCATCAATTTGTTCCCTCAGATGTACAGATATGTAAGATCCATAGGAAGCTCCATAGTAGTCAATGGCAAAGAAACATACCGTATTTTCTGGCGTATAAGACGACTCGGCGTATAAGACGACCCATGACTTCAGAGCCGATTTGCATGCCTAGAAAATCATCTTATACACTGGAAAATATGGTACATATTCAGAAGATCTGAAAAGAGATGAATGCTTTCTCATAGAATGGTAACCTCAAAATCTGCTTGATAAGACTTCCCACATTTTGTCTTAATTTTACTAAATCTCTCAACTCTGCTATTACAGTATTTTTTAAAAATCCTTTTAAGCTCTTTTATTTTTATTGGTACTTTATTGCTTTATTTGTTTAGCAATGTTTGTGTGGTAAGACTTAGAAATGCTATTTGGCCTCAAAGAATGGAATATAATTTACATAATCTTTTCTTTCTAAATGTTATATCTGGACATTATCCCTATCATTTGAGATGAGATGGGAGATACAAGATAAGAGAGATTTTTAAAACTTGGCAAGTTAATATATTTAAACCATTTGATCCCAACTCCATCTAAAATTTCCAGAGTTCTTAGCATGGATTTTTAATGACCTTTATGACAAAAAACAAAAAAAACCTTCATGTTAACTTATTAGGTCTCAATAAGAATTAGTTGTAAAGAGAAAAATGCTGTGAAATCAAGTTTATATAACAACTAGAATATATTTTGTTATCTATCCTTGGCAAGAATAGCAAAAATAATAAAATTGTTTTATATACTGTAATAAAATAGGATTTTTTAAACAATAAGTCAATAGACTTGTGCAGAGATGGGCTAGCTTGCCAGGGCTTTTATTTATATAAAATATATAAGGCCACCCAATTCCATTATGACTTCTACATATTAAATTACATCAAATTTATAAGGCCACCCAATGATAACACTGGATGGCTTACTGCAATAAAAACAATATAAAAATATATATATCAAGAGAGAAAAATGATGTATATCTGAAAGAGAACAAAGCATCCAATCTAAAATATATATTGACCAAGCCAGGGGAAAAAACCATGTTTTAATTATCTATTAAATAAGGTCAGGAAACAACTATGTGGATTTCTGGGAAGTTACTGTCCTAGAAAGCAGAAGCAGTGATAATGTAGAACTTTGCTTAGAACCATAAGATGATATTGTTTAAATTAAGATTCCAAAACAAGTCTGATTGTACAAAAACTTCCTCAGATAGCTATAACTAACTTTTTAGATGGTAAGTAGTACTCCAAATTGTACCTGGAAACTAACTGGTTTATCAGTGCAGTGCTTCTCTCAAAATAAAGATACTAAATGGGATCACCTTCACATTTCTATTATTACTTGCATCATTATGAGCCAAATACAACTCCTAAAAAGTCTTCAAACATGTACAACAGATTACAATAATCCAAGGTATGAGTCTGGAGAATTTGGAATCTGGTATAGGAATGCACATAACTGGTTTATAAAAAATTGCTGTTCAACATTTCTCAGTCACAGCCGCTCCCTGTTTTTGAACAAATCCTATGAACCCATAAAAAATTGCAGAATGTACACCTGTAAATGAAAAAGGCCTACCATATAATATAAAAATTCTCTGGAAATGAGAGGTCGGTCCCAGTATCATCGAGCTGGAACTATATAGAGAGACAAAGAAGAAAAACTACTGTATAATGCATTCTAATTCTGCATTCCTAGTATCTCTTTCTCAGAAATACTATGAAATTCTAACATTTAAATTAGGATCATTTTGAATGGAAATCACTTATCTATCACTGAACTACTGTCTTTCAATTTTTTTGTTCTGGCAGCTTCTCTGTAGATATTCATCTTTAAAAAAGCTTTCATGCTTGCTGATTTGCACTTTAATCAAATCAAATGGACCAGAGTGTTGACAGATTGTGGTCCAAAAAATCAAGTTGGCAGTCCTAATTACAACATCATTAAAGTTCTGTTAAATTTAAAAATGTGTGTCACATTTGCAACACATTTTTAAAGAAAGGTGTGGAACTTCAATCATACTATCATGACTTTTACTTGACTTGTTATTACCATACTCTGAGACCTTTTTAAACTTTTCAACATGTTCTAGAAAATAGCAATGCCAACACCTTCAATATAGCAACCTCAAGCTATACTGAAAATTTGAAAAGTTTGAAAGAAATTCTGAATCATTTTGAGAATAAGATAGAAAAATGGATGCTTTAACAATAATGGAAAAATGGGACATCCTGGTATTGTCAGAATGAAAGTGGTTGCGTGCAGCCATCTCTGGTGACCTGGGCAAGATAAGGATATAGAGGCTCAGGTGCACGGGTGTCAGTTGTGCCAGCAGTCACAGCCAGAAATGCCTCTGGCCCCAGTTCATAGGTGGGAGGAAACTCAATCACCATGGTCCAGAGTGCATATAGATTATACTGGGCCCTTTCAGGGACAATTCTTCTTGGTTGTTGTTGATAGCCATTCCAAGTGGCTAGAGGTTGTTCCTGTTTCCTCCACTACTACTGCCAGGACAATCCAGGTATTGAGAGACATTTTTGCTGCACACGGCCTTCCAGATGTTCTGGTTTCAGATAACGGTCCTCTATTCACTTCTTCTGAGTTCCAGGCTTTTCTTCAAGCCAATATGATCCGCCATACGACTTCGGCTCCTTTCCACCCCTCCACCAACAGAATGGCTGAGCGTATGGTGCGTACCACCAAGGATGCCCTCAAGAAGCTGACTTATGGTAACTGGCATCACAGGTTAGCTGACTTTCTTCTTGCACATCGCACCACACCTTGTACTTCTATTGGAAAGAGCCCAGCTGAACTACGTTGGGGCCGCAGGCTCATAACTAAGCTAGACAGACTGCACCCTGATAGGGTGGCGTCTCAGGCTTCGCAGCCTAGGGCACCCAGGAGCTTGCAAGTTGGTGCTCAAGTCTGGACTCGGAACTATGGGCCTGGTCATCTTTGGATTCCAACTATGGTCTGCAAAGTGTCTGGACCTTTGTCAAAAGAGGTGTCCTTGGATGACGGCCGCGTTCTCCGGCGGCACATAGACCAGCTGCGTAAGAGACTGGACTCGTCCTCTTCCGCTCCTGACTCTGCTCTGGCAGGGGAGGAGGGTTATATTGTGCATTTTGGGGACCAATATCAGCAGTCACTGGCCGCTGAGGAGGCCGGGGAAGGCCCATCCCAAGCTTCCGCAAGTGCTCCCAACAGGAATTCATTGGGGAGACATGCTCCACACCCACACTTACTCCAGCCAGGGAGTCACACAGGAGGTATCCAAATATTCACAGACATCAAACAGCACTCCAAACAGGGAGACTGACCAGGGGTATCCAAATAAATCAAGACATACAAGAGAACTGGCATCAACACAAGACAGCTGGCCCAATACTGCAATTGCTCCCAGAAGGAAGCCATTTGGAAGGGGGTAAGCAGAGAGGCAACTCCTGACTCTGTTACCTCAGGCACAGACTGGGGGGCCATAAGGCACCGGGGCATGGCAACTACCCCAGACCATCCAGATGCAGGTTTTGGGGGTAACGGCTTGTGTTTCCAAGGAAGGTCCATTGTGGACCTGGGGAATACCACACCTACAAGGAATGCTGGTTTGGACTTAGAGGGTCCAGCCAGCCAGCAGATGGGCAGGTCAACCAGATATGGGAGTGAGCAAAGTCCTAGCCTGCCGAGCCTGGTGGGCGAACAAGTAGGCCAGGCAACAGAACCAGGGCCACCTGAGAACATGGGGCAGCAATGAATGGGCGCACCTAACTCGGTAATTGAGCAGGGAAGCCAAGGGTGTTCCCTGGGTCCGAGAAGGTCGCAATGGGTTAAACACCCACCCAAACACCTTAGGGAGTTTGTAAAGTGGCTGTCAAGTCACAGAAAAAACAAGGCAGTAATGCCATAATGAATGGTGGAGTTAGTGGTTTGTTTTTGGAGCGTCAGGTATAATTATTCCCAAAACGATAGTATAGTATCACACGAGGGTGTGATCCACGAGTAACATCAACATCCACAGTCCATGCATTTGATTGGTGGAACCTTATACCATGTCCCTTCAGAGAGATCGCACATGTGTACAGAGAAAGTTTCATCTGGGGAGAAGGGGTGTTGTGTCCTGAGCCTGCAAAAGCAGGCTCGGGACATTGCTATGGTCCCGGGGTTGCTGCAAACTGTCCGGGACCAGACTGAGCGGCGCCAGCCTTGTGCGCATGCACAAGATGCGAAAGCGCACCATTATCTGTTACCATTTTGCCCGGGGATCCGGACACAAAAGCAGAGACCTGCGAGTCTCACAGTTGTTGTTGGAGTGAGCAAAGGAGAAATAAAGAGCTGTTGATTCAACCATGTGTGATCTTCATTCACCATTAAACGAAGGACTTAACAGTGTCCATGTAGGATCAAGTTATAATGAGGTTTGCTGATTTGACTGCTGCAATATGAGGTCTTAGCTTTTTATGCTGAACCAGTTATAACCTGTTTCAGATCTCCATATGACACACCTAAACTAAAAACCAGGATTTTTTGATCTGAAATATTTTAATGACTTTTGCATTTGGATACTTACATTTATGGTGTATAACATATGAAAAATTCTGAATAGATTTTTGCACTCAGAAGTTTGTGCTTCTCTAAGTCCATTAGACTTCCAGTTTCAACTATTGTAAAGGATTATTTTAATTAAATTTAGTGGAAAGCTCACTTGCTAGGAAACAAAGTTGCAGCTATGGACATCATCACTGAAAGGAATTGATAAAGATTTAAGGAACTGTTACAAGAACAAACCAAAATTTTCTGTCATCAGTGACCATTTATTTATCAATTGATCAAAAGTATGTTAAAAATAAAATAAGAAAGTATCTGCTCGAATGTTTACAATATTCATGACTGAAAATAGTTTAGTTATTGAAATTTTTGTAACCTCATCCCATTCATGTCAATAAATGTTATTAAAGAGTAATCTCTTTCCTGTTTAGAAAATTCAGACCAACATGTATGCATGGTTCATGATCACATCACTAGCTGAACTCCTACTTTTTATATAGTCTGAAGGAGTATCACGGTTGTCAAGAGCTGTTTGAACCTAGGATTAGTTATTCACAGCTGTGTGGAAACAGCTTTGCCTGCTGAGCCACAGGCCTCATCACAGATCTAGAAAAAGCTGAGCCCCTTTCAGCATTTAATGTCTAAAGAAAGACTGATGGCATTTGGGGAAAAAAAGTATTAAAGATTGAGTGGGTGCAGGCAACATTTCAAAATTCTAAGTTAAAATAATTAATGATCAAACCGGAGATTTCCTTTGAGACTCGGGCTCTGCCCAAATAGCCCTCCTGCCCACTTAACCCCAGTGATCCATTAAGGGCTACCAGTTGAAGCATTTATCTCAGCAGCAGGGCTCCTAGCATTCAAAGAAAGCACACTTTATTCTCCAAGAGAAGTAAATAAATTGAAACTATTCTCCTACATGAAAAATGTACTAAGCTTGCAAGGTTTTCATCCTTGCCAATATGACACAAGTTTTTGTTCTAAGGAGTCATTAAAATCCCATTCTATCATGTTGGCCAGAATGGCCTTGGAAAATGTACAACAGTTGTAACAAAAATGCTTGTCTGTTGAACAAAACATTATCTGGTGAACAAAAGCATCAGGGGAGCATAGCAATTCTGCATGGCTGTTAGACAAATTCTTTACTAGCTAGTTTGAGTGAATGTTATATTATGAGTTCTGATAATACCTTGAGTTTAGTGAATATTATACGATATGTTATATATTATACTATGAATTATACTATGAGTCAGAGTTGACAATGATTTTGGGGGGGCTTATCTTATATGAAGCAGTCTCAGCACTGTTTATATATTTTTTCTTCTGTCACAAATAACACTTTAATTCAGAATAATTAAATTCATTAATTATTAAATGTATTAATAATTACTTCAAATATTTCATATTTCATTTCAGTGTGTTAGAAAACATAGTAAGATTGTTCGAATTTAGAAGAAACAATTCCATTAGATATCAATTTATTTAACATTTTTCTGATCTGTTTTTTCTTTAAAAAGTCGAAGCAGCATAGCTAAGAATCTTCACTTCTTTTATTCCCATAGCAATATCTTGTAATGTAAGTTGGACTGAAAAGAAATTATAATTACATCTCAACATATTAATTATTGTAAATAAATAAATAAATATTTATTTATTTAATCTTCACCTGGCTCCTCTGCTGAAACTTGTCCAGTATGCTTGAACCTCTGGCATAGATCTCATGTTCCTCAGAGTATACAAGTTCATAACTATATCAAGATAGTACCTTATTGGGGGAATAAATTATTTATTATTGTTTCATTACATCATAATAACCCCCTCAGGTCATTGTCTATTACCATGTTTTTGTGTGTTATTTGCTATTTCGCTTTTCTGATGAATGGTGAAATATTTTATAGTGGCACATATAAATCTGACGATACAATTAGTGACACCTCTTTGTTTTCCCTGAAATAAAGTATTATAAATGAAAATTGGATGCATGATATTCATATATTATATCCATGTTTGGCAGAAATACAGGTAGTCCTCGACTTATGGCCATAACTGAGCCCAAATTTCTATTAAGTGAAACATTTGTTAAGTGACTTTTGCTCCATTTTATGACTTTTCTTGCCACAGTTGTTAAGTGAATCACTGCAGTTGTTCAGTTAGTCACATGGTTGTTAAGTGAATCTGGCTTTCTCACTGACTTTGCTTGTCAGAAGATCACAAAAAGAAATCATGTGACCCTGGGACATTGCAATAGTCATAAATACAAGTTGCCAAACCTCTGAATTTTGATCATGTGACCATGGGAGTGCTGCAACGGTCTTAAGTATGAAAAACAGTCATAAGTCACTTTTTTCAGTACCATTGTAAGTTTGAATGTTGCAACTAAGTGAAATGTTGTAAGTCGAGGACTACCTGTATAAGGAACTTTTCATTCATATATAACATATACCATGTTTCCCCGAAGATAAGACCTACCCCGAAAATAAGCCATAGATTGATTTTTGCGGGTGGACCTAATATAAACCCTACTCCAAAAGTAAACCCTAGCATTGTGGTTGCCCGGAAGGTGGGCGGAATGGGCATGGCCAGCTTGATGTCTCTCACATGGAATGTGAGGGAGCCTGGGTGGGGCTGGGGAGGGGAGGGACAGGAACTACAGAGTTTTGTATAGTACAAACGAGGTAGAAGATACTGTTACTGTACCAAAACCATTTAGTCCGAGGGGACCAGTGAATGTGATTTCAGCTTTTACACGTCCCTTGAGTAGAAAGGGTCTAATTCAGGGATCACTCCCCTTTTCCTTCAGTATGGCCCAAATGCCACATGCTTCTTTCCAATTCTAACTCAAAGCCTCAGCAATTCAGTTCTCTCCCCACCTTCCCAGCATGCAAGATGAACCCCACGCCCTCCTTCGACTACCACCTCATTTACCTATTTCCACCCATCAGGGGCAGGCTTTTTTTCTCATCACTTGCTCTTCTTCAGGACTTTTCTTGTAAAAGTTTTGTTTGTTTTCTTTCTCAGCAACAGAACACGACCCACTCTGATGGGAGAAGGGAATACCATTGTTGGTTTTCTTTTGTCTTATTAGAGGGCTCCGCCTGATTTGTTGATTGGCTTATGGGAGAGCTCCTTTTCAGCCTGGGATATGCTGGGTACTGAAATTCTGTTCAAGTGAGGTTTAGCAGGCTGAGCCATACTGTGGTCCCTGATTCCCAGGAGAAATTGGACTTGCTCCATGAGAGTTGCAGCGGCAGCTGCCAAATCTTCATTTGCTGGCAGTCTGGTCCTGGGCTGCTCGTGCTTCCTCTTTTTGTATCCCACCCACCAATCACGGGAATGGGGCCAGCCTGGGGGTGACAAATCCTGTGAAACTTTGGTGGCCCATTCCACATTCCTCCTGTAGCGCTGGGTAGTGCTGCCAGCTGCATATGCTTGCCAGGTGTGGCTCCTGCTCCCACTCTTGTAAACCATGCTGGAACAGACTATTCCTGGCACACTTTGTGTGTTCCAGCCTTTCCATTGAAGCCCATTCAATATTAAATGGAAAGCAACATGAGGAAGTCAATGAGGAGTGGGCTCGCTGAAGTCTTGCGGGACTCTAGTTCCTGTGCTTGGTCCCACCTTCCAACCTGGTCCTCCAGTAGGCCTGCTACCCCAACTGTGATGGTTCCTCTTCTCCAGTTCTTCTGCCTTTACCTGCAAAATAAGACACCCATGAAAATAAGCCCTAATGTGTTTTTTGGACCAAAAACAAATATAAGACCCAGGCATATTTTCAGGGAAATACGGTATACACACACACATACACACACACACACACACACACACACACACACACACACACACACACACACACCTCTACCTTATGTTTTAGCACACACTAGGAATATATTAATTCAAATAAAAATTCATATTTATATGACTCTTTTAAGGATGTTTTAATCTCATTCCAGATGAAACCAAATCTGTCTCATCAACATCCAATGTATGTCAGAAAGAAAATTGAAAACCAAATCTTGATTGTAAGCTGAGCTGCATTTTGTAATTAATGTTGCCATTTAAATGGTTAAATGACTCAGGTTGACAAAAGGCAACTTTTTGAAATAAAGACTATGTAGTGAATACATGCAGTCACCTAATACACACAGTAATATATACCTTAGTCTAACTGCGTTCATACTTTTGAATCTTCCCAAGTGTTCAGTGTACAATTCGCCGCAAAGCATTATTTGTTGTAACTTGAAGTTCCAGTTACCTGGGATTTAGTTACTCTTTTTAATGCAACCATTCCCAATTCTCTTTAGAATTTTAAAAGAGAGAATAAAATACAGGGCTTTTTTTAAAAAAAAATATGTTTGCCTTGATTTCTGAAGAAATTATGAATATAAAGTATCTTCTCTGTATCTTTTCTGTGGAATTATCTTTCCTCAAGGTTGACCTGCCTTGATCTGGAAGTCTTCAGGAAGACTTGCTATTCCCTCAGCTATTGTGGCTAGTATTTAGAGAAGCTCATCCTTCAAGATGGAATATATATTGGTGTGCCACAATTGTGGGTTATTTTCTCTGAAGTTTTGTCGTGTTCTAGTTTTGCTTTTATTGTTGAATGCCACCTGGAGTGATATTTTTGTGAATTGGGTGCCAAGTTACATTTGGGAACATACAAATTTCCTGTCCAGATATTTTGCAGTTATATAGGTAATCCTCAATTTATAACCATAGTGGAGCCTCTCATTATGATCATATGTTGTGATAGCTATAAAGCAGGTTACCCACATGACCAACCCAATTTTGCATTTTTTTTTGCAGTGGTCATTAAGCAAACACCACAGTTGTTATTAAGCAAATGCTGCTATCCTAAAGCAAATGCCAGGGGGTTAAGCAAATGCAGTAATCATTACGTAAACCAATTGTCATAAAACATCATAAAACACAGTCATATGACCACAGGACACTGCAAATGGCTACAAATGTGGGCCAGTTACCAAGCACTTGAAATAGACATGTGATCATGGAAGGCAGGAGCAGCCATGAGGAATTTTGGAACTGGATCTTAAGTATTCCCAGGTAGGCCCATTTAACTTTGAATGATTGCTGACCATCCAAAAGTCAAAGACTATCTGTACTCATCGATAATGATTGGAGATTTGTCTCCATTCTAAAAAGTTTGCTGGCGTTTGGATTACTTTTGGAGCCTTTTATCAGAGTTCATTAAAAAGAATTGTTATATTCAGGGTACAGAGGTTGGAATACTTCTGCATCCAACACAATTACTTAAAATTTAGGTCTTTTAAGATTTCCATGTGTGTTATTGAGAAGTATCCTCTTTGATATATTATCTGATAGCCTATGATGAAGGGCAAGTGAATATATCAAATCTGACAATAAGAAATCATATTCTTGAAAATTATACATTGCAAATCTTGATTCATATTTATTAGATTTTACTGAATTGTTAATCAAATCTCCCTATGGAAAAATAAATGGTGATGGCAGAAGATATAGGACTTTCAAACATGTATGTTCTTTTTTTCTTAAATATTTATGTTAAACATATTGATCGATCAAGAAAAACTAAGAGAATTTAGACTCTTTAAGCAAAGCTTAAAGCAACACTTAAAGAGTGTGATCCAATACACACTGAGAAATATAAAGGAGCCAGTCTTAATCCTCTTAGCCAGAAAACAGAATTTCAAATTGTCTTATTTGCAAACCATTTATAATAGTTATAGAAATGTCAGCAGTGGAATGATTATGCTTTATATGTGTGTCTTATATGCTTTTTCTTATTATTACATTTACATTGTTATTATTTCAGCTTTGCACTTCAGCAGATAACTGGCCCACTTTAGACTAAAAATAGCTCTGCTACTGCTGCTGAGCATGACTACTTCATCATTGCCCACACACTCTCAGCTTTGCAACACATTTTTGTATCCTGCATTTTCCTGCGATTGCAAACAGATGGAGGTTGGTTGTGAAGACAGCACTGTTAGTGATATTTCATAGGAGGGTCAGGTAGATGGACAGAACTACTCTTTCCTTCTATGGTCCTGGAAGCAGTACTGAGTATGTAAGTGCATGCAGTTACTTCTGATTTATTACAGGCTGAAAAAGTGTCTACCATAATATTACATATCAGGGAGCAACAGATAGGTATTTGTGTATGTTCCACAGATCAAAATGCAGTATGCTCCTCTTGAGAGATCCATCAGCAGGGACCAGAAAAGTGGACTTTGCTTTAATCTCAGTAGCCTCTCCTAGTAACTCTTATTATGTTTAATTTTTGATATGAATGTTTGACAAGGTATGAGAGACATTTTACATTGTTTTCTAGGTCTGGATTAAAATAAAACCATACCTACCTTCCAATTATAATCTGACTCCTTAACTTGATGAACTCTATTCTCAAGTACATTTCTTGTTTTCAGTCCAATGTAGGGGAATGTGGGTCATATAATAGGTTCAAAACTAGACATATGAATTGTGTGATTAGACCCTAAAAGGGTAAAGTTATGTTCAGGATTAACTTTGTTAGCTTTTGGTATCATATATATAAGAAATTTCCAGCTAGATATATCTGGCAGGATATGATCATTGGGAAAGCATCGCTAATGTCCACTTAGCTACAAGAAATAGTCATAAATTTGAGTGAAACAAAAGGAATTGTCTGAGAACTCAAGCTTAATTTGAAGAAGGTTGTATCTTTTATTCAAAATTTTCTTGGATTAATATTAGATAAATAGTGTAATACAATTAGGATTGTAACATATTAATTCATTATGCAGAAGAGGAGGGGAATACTGAATTTAGGATTCAGAAATTATTTATGTTTGGAATTATTAAAAATTATAGTACTGATTGTTTTAAGACTTAAACACTTGTCATCCAATTTGGTTTGTACCTATACCAGGCAAGTCAAACTCATGACATCACATGACATTGCATGACATATCACGACTTTTTCCCCATTGCCAACAATGGGGTGGGCGCAGTTTCGACATGATGCATCCAGCCCGTGGGCCGGCCGTTTGACATGCCTGACCTATACTGATTGTTTGAAACTCCTTGCTGAACAACTGACAATACTTTAGATACTCTTGTGATTTACTATTTCAGAAAATATGGTTGACTCTGTAAATACTTGTCCGAATCTCATATTCAGGCAGACATAAGTTAAGAGCTAAATGTAAACCAGGAAAGGTATCCCATATGTTTATCTTTTCATGTGGATCTTATCTGATACATATTAAGGGTAAAAAACTAGGCTACACTTTGATATGGATTTAACAAATAACAACTAAGAAAGTTCATTCATAGTTTTTTCAATATACAATCACAATCTGAGAAATGTGATAAGTTGTACTAATTTTTTGAAAAATTATGTTAAGATTAAGTATAGAGTGTAATTGAGAGAGAGAGAAATTGTAATGACCTGCAACTTAGTAAATCTTATTTTCCAGCATCAATTTTTACAATTAGTGGAACTGTGAAAAAAAAAATCTAATCTCAATTTATAGTAAATTCAACAAAAAGGATATAGCAAGCAATCTTACTGTACCTGAAATCCATGCTGTCAACTAGCTTAAATTCCAAGGATTTGTATTCATCAACTCTAAGTATGAGGTTATCTGGAACCAATCCATTATTTATGTGAGAGAGGATAAAATACAGGTTGTAATAACATTTTCATTTTAGATGTAAGAATTTCTGAATAGAGCTTGGTTGTGTCAGAAAATCAATTGCTGATTAAAAGATGAAAGCTATCCAATGATTTTCTTTTTTTCTTTTTTTAATTATTTTACATTTTTCCAATTTACAAAACATTAAACATTTTTAACAGTACTATGTCATGTATCTCTTACAGTTATTTACATTTATTACTATACATTTTTGTTTCTCTGTTCTAACCAATTATATCATTTATCCCACACCTCATAAAATTCTGTTTCTCCCTTGCCTTTCATTTCTAGTGTAAGTTTATACATCTCAGCACATTCTAATATCTTATAAATAATCGTATCATTAGCTGGTATATTTTCAAGTTTCCAGCATTGAGCATAAACAATAAGTGCTGCTGCTATTATGTGTATAATAATATATTGGAGTTACTTCTTTATCTGTTGATTTATTATTCCTAATAAAAATAATTCAGCTTTAAATTCAATTTGTTCTCCTGTTATCTCCTGTAGCCATCTCCTTAACTGTTCCCAGTATTACCTTGCTTTAAGGCATTGCCACCACATATGATAAAATGTTCCATCCTTATATTTACACTTCCAACAACCTGGTTTCATATTTGTGTACATCTTAGCCAATCTCGCCGGTGGTAGATGCCACCTATAAAGTATTTTATAGTGATTTTCTTTATATGCAGTCGATAATGTTAATTTGCAGTTTTTGTTCCATACTTTTTCCCATTCTTCTAAGTTTATATTTCAACCTACATTCTGTGCCCATGCTATCATTGAACCTTTGACTATTTCTTCTTCCATTTCTACCTCTAATAAGTATTTATGTGCTTTTGTTACAAATTTTTCTTTCTTACCTATCAATATTCTAGCCAGTTGTTGTGGTACCCCTTGAATTCCATATTCTTCCATATCTTTTCTATATCTCAACTGTGTCTGTAAATATGGCCAACAGTCTATAATTATACTGTTCTTTTAGTTCTTCCTTTGATTTAAGATTCCCTTGGTTCTCTAATAATTCTTTGTAGCTAATCATCTTTTTTTATCCAATGTATTTGGGTAAATCGTTGCCTTTATTGGCGAGACCCAATTTGGTAATTTCATATAGTGTTTCCTTTTAACCTTTTCCCATGTCCATATCAACACTTCTCTTATTTGATATTGGTAAAAATATGCATATGTCTTATTATGTTTATCCCATAGGAGGGTATGCCAACCGGCCTATAGATCGTGTCCTTCAATTGTTAACATCCTTTTGTTGTTCAAGTTAATCCAATCCATAATAGCCCTGCTACTTGATAATAAAATTTCCATTTTGGAAGTCCAAAGCCACCCCTGCTTCTACTATCTTGTAACATTTTAATATTTATCCATGCTTTCTTACCCAACCAGATAATTTTTTTAATTATTTTATTTAGTTCTTCAAAAAAAAATCTTCTCTACTTTTATAGGGGCTGTCTGAAATAAATATAATAATATGTTCATTTTAATCACTGAAATCCTTCCTAATAATGATAGCTGTAACTTTCCCCAAATCTCTAAATCTGTTTTCATTTGTTGTATCAGTTTTTATAACTATCATCTTTTATTGAGAAACACCTTACAGTGAGCCAAATTCCTAAATATTTAATCTTTTTTTCAATTTGCAATCCTAAATCTTTTTCTAATTCTTTCTTTTGTTTTTCAGTTAATTTTTTTACTAACATTTTAGTCTTTTCTCTATTAATTTTCAATCCTGCCATTGTCCCATATTTTTCTGTTTCATTCATTAAGGTGTTTCCTGTCTCTATCCAATGATTTTCAATGGCCTTACTCTTTAATTTTAAAATTGCAAGTCAAAGGTGGAAACACCATATACAGGAGTGTTTACAGGTCGTGGCCAAAAAATTCAAGATAGTTGAATTGGCAAAAAAGGTAACCAATGTTCTAAGTGAACTGCCTCAGTTTCCCTCCAAAAGAGTGTGTGAGGAAATGCATGGAAGATAGGGACACAAAATGTCAATCTGAAAGTTCTGCAACCACAGACTTCATGAAGGATAGGCTGAATAAACAGAGCCAAAGCCCAGGAATCAAAATGAAGAGGCAAAATAAAAGACAGCCTTGATGAGAAAAGGCATTGTGAAACAGGCTGCAGCTGAGAAAACCGGTGAAAAAGAATCATTTTTCCATTCCTAATATTTGACATGAGAACAAAAAATTCTTCTACCTGTTTAGAAAAGTTAAGAAGTCCAGCCAGACAAAAACAAAAAGAAAAGGTGAAAAAATGTAAAGACTTTGACAGAACACAAATAAGAAATAGAAACTAAACATGATAAAAAACAGATTGAAAGTGTACAGATTTAAGCAGTGTTATTCAGATTTGACAACTGTAAGATGTGTGGACTTCAGTTCCCAGAATTCCCCATGTGGTACTGGCTGGAGAATTCTAGGTGTTGGTCCACACATCTTAAAATTGCCATGTTTTAAAAATATTGCTCAATAGAGAATGAAAATAGAGATATACAAGGATTAACCTCAGAGAAATAGACAAATTAGTAATAAATATATTAGATTGAGAAACCTATATGCGGGTCAAGGAGCAACAGTGAGAACCGAACACGGAACCACTGATTGGTTCAAAATTGGAAAAGGAGTCTGGCAAGGCTGTATACTGTTGCCCTGCCTATTTAACTTATATGCAGAGCACATCATGAGAAAGGCAGGGCTAGATGAATCAAAAGTTGGAATTAAGATTGCCAGGAGAAATATCAACAACCTAAGATATGCAGATGATACCACTCTAATGGCAGAAAGTGAAGAGGAACTAAAGAGCCTCTTGATGCGGGTGAAGAAGGAGAGTGCAAAAGTTGGCTTGAAACTCAACATTAAGAAAACCAAAATCATGGCATCTGGCCCTCTCAATTCCTGGCAAATAGATGGGGAAGAAATGGAGGTAGTGACAGATTTTATTTTTCTGGGCTCAAAGATCACCTCATATGGGGACTGCAGCCAAGAAATTAAAAGACGCTTGCTTGCTCCTGGGGAGGAAAGCTATGGCAAATCTAGACAGCATTCTAAAAAGCAGAGACATCACCCTGCCAACAAAAGTGCGTATAGTCCAGGCCATGGTTTTCCCAGTTGCAATGTATGGCTGTGAAAGTTGGACCATAAGAAAGGCTGAGCGCAAAAGAATTGAGGCCTTTGAACTATGGTGCTGGAGAAGACTCCTGCGAGTCTCTTGGACTGCAAGGCGTTCAAACCGGTCAGTCCTAGAAGAGATCAACCCCGACTGCTCTTTAGAAGACCAGATCCTGAAGTTGAAACTCAAGTGCTTTGGCCACCTAATGAGAAAGAAGGATTCACTGGAGAAGAGCCTAATGCTGGGAAAGATTGGGGGCAATAGAAGAAAGGGACGACAGAGAATGAGATGGCTGGATGGAGTCACTGAAGCAGTAGGTGTGAATTTAAATGGACTCCAGAAGATGATAGAGGACAGGAAGACCTGAAGGAACGTTGTCCATGGGGTCGCGATGGGTCGGACACGACTTCGCAATTAACAACAACAACAACATATTAGATTATAGAATAGAAAGTTAACTAGTGAAATTGAATGTTAAAGAATTCATTATAGATGAAGAGCTTATAGAAAACATATTTAAAATAAAAAATAGTTTTTATTACTACAATTAATTTTTGAACTACTTGAATACATTTATAAGGGTTTTTTTGGTAAGCTTTCTTTTTCTGAAAAAAGAACCGCAGTCACTTAAGGGAGATACAAAAACCCAACCAACTACCCAAGTTTCCAGTGCTTTATAGTATATCACTGGGGTCTTCAAACTTGATCCTTTTATGACTTATGGACTTCAACTCCTAGAATTCCTCAGCTGGCATGCTGGCTGAAGAATTCTGGGAGTTGAAGTCCACAAGTCATAAAAGAGCCAAGTTTGAAGACCCCTGATATAGCATACTTATTAGTGGTTAAAAAAAATAAAAAGGAACCAATCACTGTGTTATTGAACCATCAGCTGTTATCTATGTGTGGCACACATAATAAACAGATGGAAGTTCAATTCCATCACTATGGCTGTCACTTAACATTTCTTTTTTTTTCTTTTTTTAACAAAATTTTATTAAATTTATGTAGGTAAGGAAAAATAGGAAAAATACAGGTATGGTAATGGGAAGGGTAGAAAGGAAAGGGGGAGGGGAAGGAAAAAGGGGATTAGGGTAAAATAAGGATAGGTACAATCACATATTTCAACAAACAAGCAACTGTCCGGTTCATAATAATGAGTAAGTATCATATTCAACCATTTTTAACAAAGCTTAAACTGTAACATATTAAAAATAATTAGTAAACAAATATGTTAATCTATTAAGTAAACACTACTAATAAAATCACATAAAAAAAGAAATAAAATAAAATAAAAAAATAAATCCTAACAATCAAAAGTAACAAATAAAAATCAGTAAATCAGGAAAAGTAATCGTATCATCAAAATGTTAATTAGAACTCGATTAAAAATCAGTCATCTATTCTAAAATATTAAATCCTTCAAGTTCTAACATGTCTCTAACCATTGATAAAAATTTTCCCAAGTTCTAAAATAAATTGAATCATCTTTTTCTTTCATTTCTAATGTTAGTGTATCCATTTCTGCACACTCTATAATTTTGGTAATAATAATCTGGTCAGATGGTAGATTCTCATTTTTCCAAAATTGGGCAAATACTATCCTTGCAGCAGTTAAAACATGCAATATCAAATAGTCATTCTCTTTACCATAATTAGGTCTTAATATTCCTAATAAAACAATTCTGGTTTAAATTCTGTTTGTAGTTTCATCATCTTTTCCAACCATCTATGAATCTTAACCAATATTTCTTAGTGATAGGGCATGTCCACCAGGCATGGTAATAAGTGCCTGGCTGTTGTTTACATTTCCAGCAAGTATCCGAAACATTTTTAAACATTTTCGCTAAGCGAACTGGTGTCATATGCCATCTATAGAACATCTTATATAAGTTTTCTTTATATGCTACCGCTTTTGTAAGCTTAATGTTTTTATCCCAAAGTTTTTGCCAGTCTTCCAAATCTATAGAATATCCAAAGTTCTTTGCCTATACTATCATTGTTTCTTTCACTTGTTCTTCTTCCATCTTCCAGTTTAGAAGAAATTTATAGAGTTTTCTAATCAAATTCTCATCTGTTTTTAACAAAATTTTATCCAATGGGGTATACAACCATAATGAAGTGGATTGGGCTGAAAGAGAATGACTGACCAAAAATCAATCAGTTTTCATATCTAAGCACAGCCAAAAACTCACAGTCTTCTGTCACCACCCAAACCTCTGTACCATCCTGGCTCTGTAGTTATAATAGTTATTCTATTAGCACAATGGATATTCTGATTTATGGAAATAACTTTTCTAATTTTGCTGCAAAGTGATTTTGTGAATGACAAAAAAAATGACAATGATTAATAGTATAATTTCATAAAATGCTATTTTTCAATAAGTTTGTGAACTCTTAAGAGTCAAGGTTAGCACCAACATTTCTCAGTTGTGAAAACAATTGAGAACCACTTAGCATCAAAGCCATAAAACACAAAGCTAAATTGGTAAGTGAGAAAGGCAGGAAAAAAAGGAACTGATCCTTCTAGGCAATCATTCTAGTTTTCAGTAATCATTCTTATTTAGTCATGCACTGACAAATGCTGGGAACCTAAAGGTGATTTCAAGCCTAACAGTTTAGCTAAATAATGCTCAGCCTGAGGCCTAGGAAGGCTTTGCTGTGTTCTGACCCCATTAACATTTGTTTTAAAAAGTTGTTGGGGCTTCCTTATAGATACATAAATTTTATACAAAATATGCTTTGTATTTATAGAGTAAAGAATATTACTCTTTAAAGAGTAATACTGACAAATAATCAAAAGTCATTGGACTCACATTGGCAAAAGTGGATAAATCAATGTTTATCATATTTCCTCTCGGGGTTTTTATTTGTTTTCCTTTTTAAACAATTTTCATTTTATTGACCCATATCAAATACATGCCCTTCTGCAATGATAGAGTTTTGATACAGTACTGGAAAATTAGCTCTACAGAAAGGTATCTACAGGAATTAAAAAGAGAGAACTTGAAAACGTGATTCCCTTCAAAGTTGAATTTCTATATGCTGAAAATTTATTTTTTTCAGCATTATCATAACTTTCAATGGTTGCTGAATGATCAATGAAGTTATTGTTTTTGTTCCATGCCATAGTAAAACTTCAAAACAGCAGGATCCAACTATAGAAAAGTTTGAATAAAGTCTGACTATATAGAACTTTAAAAGTAGTCTTTGGAACACTTAAACTGTTTTAGAAACCTGAATTGACAGGAGGAATAAGGAGCTGTGAAAATTCCATTATGTTTCTTCCCCAGTAATCAGTCAACCTTCCATAGAATCAGAGTTCACTGAGTTGTTTTTAGATTTTCTCTATCTTCCCCTATATTTTAATAGATTTTGTGGGCTTTTTAAATATAAAATTGTTAGCATTTCTGCACTTCACAATTTTCCTTACATTTTGAGAATGCAGGAATCCACAGTTGGAAAACAAATGACAAATTATTGGTTGGAATATATAAAATGGAAAAAGATCCTTGCAATATCCTGAATAAAAATCAATGTAGTTTTTCAATGTAAAAGCATTCATAACTGGCATTGATTGGAGGTTCCATCCCTGGTTGCATAGTCTTGGAATAATCCCATTGACAAAGTTTCACTGAGTTTTTCTGTTTGGACTTCTTCAGAATTTGAATTATGTCTGCATAAAAGCACCTGCTAAAAGAAAATTTAATTTCAGGTTCATATACAGTACAGGTAATTCTTGACTTACAACTGTTCATTTAATGATGGCTCAAAGTTAAGACATTGTCAAAAATATTATTTCTGATCTGTTCTTGCACTTATAACCATTGCATACCCCTCTGGTCACATAATTTCAGTTTAGATGCTTGCAGCCAGCTTGCATTTACAATCTATTGCAGAATGCTACAGTCAAATGAGCACAATTTGTGACCTTCCCTGCTGGCTTCGGACAAGCAACGATCAATTGGGAAAACTAGATTTGCTTAATTGCATGAATGACTACCTCAAAAATGGTTGCAAACTTGGATCTGGTGACACAATGACTCATTTAATCATAACATTACTTAATAATATTATTTATTGATTCTGCCAATGAGATTAAAAAATGGAAAGAAAAACATAAGGATCTACATTATTGGTGAGGAAAAGTCTTAATGGCCTAGTCCTGTGATGTGCTAAGTAAGTGATATATACTTATGTTAATCAGTTATGAATCAGTTTTGCATTTTAGAGTGTGTTCCTCTGTCTCAGTTGAACCCATCCCATAGGCTAGGAAAATTTGAAGAAGGGCATATTTTTGTTTCTGTACATCTTTTTGTTTCTGAAGGAAAACTGAGATGTATATTTAACCAACAAAAGATAGGTAGTAATTAAGGCCAAAAGCTGTAACTTTTTAAGGTCACCTAATTCTAGGCTGTTCCAATATCATTTTTTACCATGCAGGCAGAAATGAACTACTTAGACCAGCTCACAAAAAGTCTAAGAGTTACAGGAAATAATATTTTTAAAAAAACCTAGGAATTCATAATAAAAAAATCAGTTACTTCTGTGATTTAAGAGCATGCTTTATATTGAGAACAATGTTCATTTACTTCCCATTCTATATGAAGGTCTAACTGTCCCTCTCTTTTGAAGCAATTGGTCTCTCCTGCCATATTTGGTTTTGTAATAGTTTTAGTACATCATTATTTTTTTTACAAAGGGCTTATCTGCAGTGCCATTACCTGAACAGGCTAGCAACCATTATTTGAAGACAGAAATGGTCATTTTTCTCTATTGACCTTCTCCTCAACATGAAAGCAATTTGAGGTGCATTTTCTGCTGTGATTTTTGAAGTAATCTTTTCCTCTTGTGTTGCCTCAAATGACCTTTGCGTAGCATACAGAAAAGTGTTAGTTCAAAATCTGGGAGAAAGTTGAAGAAACAGTGGACTACCTGATAAGCTGTTGCAAGAAGATTGCACAGACTGACTACAAGCAGCGGCATGACAAAGTAGCAACAATGGTGCATTGGAAGATCTGCAAAAAATATCATTTGCCTGTAAGCAAAAACTGGTGGGATCATAAAATAGAGAAAGTCATAGAAAATGATAAAATTAAACTGCTCTGGGACTTCAGAATTCAAACAGACAAGCACCTGCAACATAACACCCCAGACTTAACAATTGTCGATAAGAAAGACAAAAAAGTCTGGATAGTGGATGTGGCAGTGCCTGGAGACAGCAGAATAGACGAGAAAGAACTGGAGAAGATAACAAAATACAAAGACCTACAAATAGAAATAGAAAGACTGTGGCAAAAGCAAGCAAGGGTAGTACCAATAGTCATAGGTGCCTTGGGTGCAACCCCAAAACAACTGGAGCACCACTTGAACACCATTGGCATTGACAAATTCGCTATTAGTCAATTGCAAAAGGCGGCCTTAGTAGGAACTGCTTCCATCCTGCGACGATATCTGTAATACCATCAAACATCCACATCTGCCTATCCCAGGTCCTGAGTAAGGACTCGATAGGTAGACAAAATGCCAAATCCAGTCTGAACATCTGGCTGACTGTGCGATGATCCATAATAATTTTCCTGAGCTAGTTAGTTTTTCCTCTGAGTGTTTTTAAAAAAAATAAATCAAGGGGGCATACAAGTTCATTAATTCTTCATTCACGCATAAATGAGAATTGTAGTTCAGAAATCTGCAGGATATCAGGTTGTCTATCTTTAATTGACTGTGGAATGAGACAAACAAACAAAAATTGACTTTTATATATTAGTTTAGGTAGAATCTAAACTAATATATATTATAAATGAATGCATCAGAGAAAGTGATGCATTCATTTATAATATATATTAGTTTAGATTCTACCTCATGTGAGAAAATCAAACTTTTTTTTTTAAAAAAAGCAGCTTCAGCAAATGTATCAGCATTTTGTAAGATAATTATCATTTCCCCAGTTTCTTTTAAAACTATGTTAAAAACAAATCTGTCTTGCAATATTACCTTTACAGAATATTATTTCCATGATAGTTCACTTATTGGTTTCTAAATATCTGGCATAGAACAACCTGCAGCATCAGCAATTTTTTCTTCAGCATACTTAGAAAAAAAAATAAAAATGAAAACTGAAAGGAAATTTATCAGAATAAGCATGAAATGTGATTTTGTAACGTACTCATTAAAATATATATGATTCAAACTTTAAAGATATTCTTCCTATTCCTCAAAGATAGGGTTAAATTCCTTTGATACATGTGGGACAACTCAGAGAAATAATTTCTATCCTGTAATTTCTATGCCCTTCTATTACCTGAAGACAGGCCCTGATATTAAGGTGACCAACTTTTTTACAATGAAAAGGAGGACACAAATAAATTGAAGAAAAAATATCGTAAAAACTGGTTCAGCCTTCTGCCGCGCCCCCACCCACAGCTGCCCCGCCAGCACCACTGCCCTGCCATGTAGAGCGGACCCCGCGGCTCCCAAAGCACCAGCCGTGCCAGCTCCGGCCCTGGGGGGCAGCCCGTCATCAACACACTCCACCTGCAGCCGCCCCGCCAGCACCACTGCCCACTCTGCGCAGCCTGTGTAGAGAGGACCCCGTGGTTCCCACAGCACGGTATCTTCAGAACTAACTAGGAGATGGTGTAGTTGGGTATCAGGCAGGGGTGCTAAGTTTCTGCCAATTCGCCTTCGCTGCAGACAACTTGTATGTGCAAAGTTTGCCAGTTGGGTGTTTGGCACTCTCAGCAGCAATTCCTATTGGCTTTCGAAAGCCAATAGGGGGAGTAGCACAGCTCATGCAAAAGTTGAAAAAAAAATAAAAAAAAAGATGCCGGAACGCCGTTCTGAGCTTTCTATGAGAAAAAAATAAGCCCTGCAGATTAGTCTTCAAATATTAAAAAGGAGGACATGTAGGAGGACACTCACAAAAGGAGGACTGTCCTCCCTAAAGGAGGACGGTTGGTCACCTTACTGATATAAAAAGTATGAATTCATTGCTCAAACAATAGATGTTGAGGATTAATGGTGGCAGGCTTTCAGTTCTTTTACATGTATCTCCCAATCACTTTGCTGTGTTGTGCAATAGCATTGAATATGTATTTGGCCCTAAACTTCCCATTGTTTCAAGATTGGTGAAAATCATCTTCAATACTGGAGTGGGTTCAGTTGCCAGGTTATATGACTGGGTTCATCTACTGCTCATGATACCATAGTATCTGCCACCTGAGAGGGCTTCCTAATTTTAGGGTTCACCTCAGTGGTGGGATTCTGCTGGTTCGCACCAGTTTGGTAGCTAATTTTTTGTTGAGTTCAGAGAACCAGCTGAATGCGCACTACTTCCAGAAGTGTGTTCTAGGCCTTGGAGGCCTGGAAGAGGCCTTCCATGCCTAGAACAGCTTGCCAGAAGTCTTATGTGACTAGACAACACTCCCTAAATTCTGAATTGCTTCTGATATGGCAAGTTCTGAAAAAGCACTTATTTGTGAAGCTGTAGGCTTCAAAACAAACAACCCTGCTAGTTTGTGAAATAATTGATTGTTCTATCAATATCACAGCATAGCCTCCCTGTCCTGTTTTCATAAGATAACTATTTATAATTGCAATTGAGATAAAACTGGCAGATATAATCTTTCTGATCACATTTATACTTAGGAGTAAGAGCTTTTAGGGAGGAAGAACATGTAAAAAAAATAGAAATACCATCAAGGAAATATGCTGCCATTTTTGTTTGCCATGAAAGAAAGAAAAAAACCCAAATAGTTTTCTTTATGTGTGATAGTACTTCCTAATGTCAACAGAGTTTTAAAGGCTCTGCTTGCAGCTTCTATTTTGGATGCCCAATGCAGACCTGGGTCCCTTTCCAAAATAACTAGCCATCAATTATAGATATAACTTAGCACTTTTTGAAGTTTGACATTGGAGTTTTCACACAAAGCACTTGAATTTGCCTGCAGACTTGAACACTATCTGAATGATAATTATTTACATCCGGTGCCTGCTCTTTATAATCCATGAAGGTCAGAAAATATCTCTGTTTCATTTCAAAATATCTTGTTATTTAGAAGCAAATGGGGCCTGGTTTATGCTCAGTAGAGCATAAAAGACTGTAACAACAACAACAAGCAGTAGAAGAAACCAGGTCTAGGGAGAAAATACGTGTTAAGCTTTATTTTCTTCTTCAATTGAAAATTCTAGAGCAGCATAACGAATTCCATTTTGTCTGTTATTTTCTTTCTCCTCCCTGGCAAGAATACCATAATTGCCAATGATACATTTTCCCACAATTCCAAAATTTTGAATGTGCCTAAAGAAACATAAAAATAGGCTACATCAAGAAGGAAATAACTGACAAAATTAATGCAGTTAAATGCAAATCCTGAAAGCTCTTAAAAGAATGATAATTAAAAGATGTTAAATGTATTTTAATGAATAAAGGACTAGGGGGGGTCCATTTCTTGGGACCGATTCATCTAAGTTTTTATGCTACATAATGTGAAGAACAAAGTGGCATTCCTTTCTGCCCAGTTTCGTGAAAAGAGCTAACCTGAGGACTATTGAGATTCATTTCAATTCTAGGATAAGGTGCTTGTCCATCAACTAAGGGAAAAAAGTGGCTTAGATAGAACAAGCCATGTAACACACATATATGCTTCCCCAAAAATAAAACCGGGTCTTTTTTTTTTTTTTTAACTCAAAAGTGGCACTAGATCTTATTTTCAAGAAGGTGCCTTTTCCACTCATTTCCAGCACCAACAGTTCCACCTAGCTGTCCCACTTCTTTTGTGGCTGAAGGAGCAGCTTCATTCTGCAGTTCAGAATGGAGCTCGAGCAATGGTGGGATTCAAATATGTGAACAACCAGTTATGGATGCTATTTCTGGAAGTCCGTTCCGGGCCTGGGAAACAAAAAATTAGTTACTGGTTCTGCCGAACTGGTGCAAACTGGCTGAATCCCACCACTGAGTTCGGGCCTGTATTTTGCATTAGGCCTGTCCAGAAGCCCTTTGTAGCTGATAACCGAGCAATGGATTCAATCCATAGCTCGGTTCTTAGCTTCAGAGGGCTTCCGGAAAGGCCTGACTGTGAAATGCAGGCCTGTGGATGCCGGAGAAGAAGTGGCTCAAGGTAAGTGGGTATGGGGCGTGTAGGGCAGCTCGACTCCCTCACTCCCACCCTAGCTTGATTTTTAGGTATGTGCCTTGCCCCAAAACTAGGGCTTATTTTTGGGATAGGGCTTATATTATAAGCTAGGGCCTATTTTGGGGGTAGCTCTTACTTTCTGGGAAACAGAATATCTCTGTGGCTATCTGTGTAATAGGAGAATTGGCTCTGGTTTCTATACAATGAAATGAGAAGACTGACATCAAATCAACCTTTATTATGGACAAAGACCAGTATATAAAGGGTGCTATCTTTTTGTTCACCTCCAACCCCAGAAGTATCTTGGCTTGTTGGAGTCAGACCTGTATTTTTGTTCAAGGTTTACATTTCAGTTGATATCACCATACCAGACTTTATTCGTTTTATTTCTGAATCCAACATTTTTGAGTAAAGAGAAATCCAACTTATCTGCTTTATTTCCTCAGACTCTTCATTTTAATTTCTCTACTAGTCCAACTAGGATACTGAAAGTGATCCCTTTGAGAAAAAGTGCTCCAAAAGGAAAGCTAGAACAGAAAAGTTGAGTCTGATTTTATATCTGTACCTAGAGATGGGCCAATTCTGTCTCATTTCATTATATGAGGTGATTACAAGATTCTGTTTAAGATAGGGTGGCATTGTTTGTTCATAGGATTCTGGCTTACAATCTGTGAAAGGCAAAATATGTTTTAATTAACAATAGAAAGATATAAAATTTACTGGATTTTATAAAGAACAGACTCTGCTGGATAAAATTTTGTTGAAAACGGATGAGAATTTGATTAAGAAACTTTAAAAATTTCTACTAAATTGGAAGTTGGAAGAAGAAAAAGTAAAAGAAACAATGACAGTATGGGCAAAGAATTTTGGATATTCTATAGATTTGAAAGATTGGCAAAAACTATGGGATAAAAATATTACTAATCTTGTGGAAAAAGTAAAAGGACTTTCACGAATTCCAAAGGATAAAACAGAGAGGTTCATTTGCGCAAAGGTTCAGAAGTGATTAATAATCATCAAATTTCTGAACAAGGGGGAGGATCCAAACTACAGCTTTATAGGTTTCCTTTTCTCAGGAACAAAGGGAGCATAGATGGAACCTATATTGTATAACATTCAGTTAGTTTCTCACAGGCATACAATGAATAGAGAGTTTCACTTTATACAATGTTTTATATAAGATGTTTTACAGATGGCATATGACACCAGTTCGATTAGCAAAAATGTTTAAAAATGTATCGAATATTTATTGGAAATGTAAACAACTGCCACACACTTATTATCATGCCTGGTGGACAAGCCCTAATGGAAAGAAATATTGGCTTAAGATTCATAGATGGCTGGAAAAGATGATGAAAATACAGATAGAATTTAAACCGGAATTGTTTTTTACTAGGAATAATAAGATCTGATTATGGTAAAGAGAATGATTATTTAATATTATATGTTTTAACAGCTGCAAGAATAGTATTTGCCCAATTCTGGAAAAATGAAAATTTACCACCTGATCAAGCTATGATTACTAAAATTTTAGATTGTGCAGAAATGGATAGATTAACACTGGAGATTAAAGAGAAACCTGACCAGGTTCGAATCCCATAAAGAGTGTGGCTAACTGATGAAAGCAGAATGAGCTCGAAATGGTCATGTTAGTCTCCCAACTTAATTCTTTAACTCTTTGTCAAGAAAAAAAGAAATTTGGATTTGTAAATGTTTTGCATTAGCGACTTGAGCCTGCTTAATGCCCCTATTTGGGGGGGGGCTGCAAGGCAAAAGAGATTGTAAAAGTAGGACTGCAGGATAGCAGTTAAAATGCCAAGGTGTAATCAATCAGACTGGTCTGTCTGAAAAACTTTCTGTATATACTCCCTTGACTTGGCTGACAAAGAGGGGAGTAGAGCCTGTGGCTTGGTGGTTAAATCACTGCCTAATATGTAAACTTCCCAGGTTTGAATCCCATAAAGGGTATGGCTAACTGATGAGAGCAGAATGAGCTCGAAATGGCCATATTAGTCTCCCAACTTAATTCTTTAACTCTTTGTCAAGAAAAAAAGAAATTTGGATTTGTAAATGTTTTGCATTAGCGACTTGAGCCTGATTAATGCCCCTATTTGGGGGGGGGCTGCAAGGCAAAAGAGATTGTAAAAGTAGGACTGCAGGATAGCAGTTAAAATGCCAAGGTGTAATCAATCAGACTGGTCTGTCTGAAAAACTTTCTGTATATACTCCCTTGACTTGGCTGACAAAGAGGGGAGTAGAGCCTGTGGCTTGGTGGTTAAATCACTGCCTAATATGTAAACTTCCCAGGTTTGAATCCCATAAAGGGTATGGCTAACTGATGAGAGCAGAATGAGCTCGAAATGGCCATATTAGTCTCCCAACTTAATTCTTTAACTCTTTGTCAAGAAAAAAAGAAATCTGTATGTGTATGTATATGTATATGTGTGTGTGTGTGTGTGTGTGTGTGTGTGTGTGTGTGTATTAAGAATATTAAAAACAAAACAGTGATTCCTGGGTAGACTTATATTAAACAATAAAATATACGAACACCAGGAAGTTATAAAACTATAAAAAGTTTTAATAAAATCAGAATAAAACCAAGCTTTCACTGGCATCTGCCAGCATCATCAGGGTAGTCTCCAGTCGATGGGAGAAGCTATTTATAGATGTGGCGTTCTTTGCGCCCGGCTTCTTGACCTTGTCATGGGTCCCAGCCAATCCACCTGCATTTTAATCGTAGTTTCTGTGTTGCAAGCTGTAATTTCCTCACTTTCCTTACTTGTGCTGGTACCGCAGCTCTTCCTCCCTTCTTTGCATAACTGTAAGTCGGGGGGACTCCTTAATTCCACGTAATTAGATGTGCACTGTCTGTGTTTATGTTGTTGAGGATGAGGAGAATAAAGAGGAGAATAAAGTGAGGAAATTACAGCTTGCAACACAGAAACTACGATCAAAACGCAGTTGGATTGGCTGGGACCCATGACAAGGTCAAGAAGCCGGGCGCAAAGAATGCCACATCTATAAATAGCTTCTCCCATCGACTGGAGACTACCCTGATGATGCTGGCAGATGCCAGCGAAAGCTTGGTTTTATTCTGGTTTTATTAAAACTTTTTATAGTTTTATAACTTCCTGGTGTTCGTATATTTTATTGTTTAATATATATATATATATATTTAATATATTTATATTTAATATATATATATATATATATATATATATATATATATATATATATATATATTTAATATATATATGGCTGCTCAAAGCACGAAGCTGAAAACACCAGCCTGAAGATGACCAATGGGACTTCGTCGAAACGTCGCCAAGACACTTCCAATTTTACGTGGGAGAAAACCCGAACAACCAAAGACCTACATGCAAATACCTGCACTATGAGGGGCTCCGGCGCGATCGTGCTACAGCTGGTCCTGCTCCTGGCCCTTTGGGGTGCCTCAGAGGCTGAAACTTCAGAATGCTGTTTTGATGTAAACAAACCCAAAGCCACACCGATGACGAGGCACCACCACAAACCAGAAGCCAGACCACAGCTGCATCATTAGCCACTTTAAACCCCTCCAATCCATACATGAAGCAAACTGACACCCCCCATGAAGAGGAGGCCAAAAAATAGCAAGGCAGCCCAAAATCTTAAACCCCTCTGCAACTCAGACTAACCTGAGCACAACCAAACAGAACACTCCCCCAGCCAATCAGAGCACAGCCAAGCCCCTAACCATTCAGAACACACCTCCACCCAATCAGAACACAGCCAAGCTCCCACCCAATCAGTTCATACCCCCACTGGCAGTTAAAAGGAAGAAACAGCTAAGACCACACATTGCTGTTCAAAGCACGAAGCTGAAAACACCAGCCTGAAGATGACGAATGGGACTTCGTCAAAACGTCGCCAAGACATTTCCAATTTTACGCGGGAGAAAACCCGAACAACCAAAGAGCTACATATATATATATATATATATATATATATATATATATATATATATATGTAGGTCTTTGGTTATTCGGGTTTTCTCCCACGTAAAATTGGAAGTGTCTTGGCGACTTTTCGATGAAGTCTCATTCGTCATCTTCAGGCTGGTGCTTTCGGCTTTGTGCTTCTATGAGCAATGTGTGATTGTAGCTGTTTCCTCCTTTTAACTGCCAGTGGGGGTATGAACTGATTGGAAGAGAGCTTGGCTGTGTTCTGTTTGGATGGAGGTGTGTTCTGATTGATTAGGAGCTTGGCTGTGCTCTGATTGGCTGTCAAAGAAGCCTTGACAGCTATCCAAAACAAATATAACCCCCCAAAACACATCCTAGATCTGAACAACCATTGTCTATCCAACACAGACTTCATCTATAACAGACAAAAATACAAATAAATAGAAGGAGCACCCATGGGATCACCCTCTCACTTGTCATTGCAAACCTCTACATGGAACACTTTGAAACCCAATCTCTAGAAAAATCTGAACACAAACCCAAACTCTGGCTCAGATACGTAGACGACACCTTCATAATCTGGCTACATGGGAAAGAAAAACTGGACAACTTCCTCATACACCTCAACAGCCTACACCCCAAAATATAGTTCACCATGGAAACAGAAGCTAATAACCAACTTCGCTTCCTAGATGTCTTAGTCTACAAGAAATCCAATGGCTCCCTAGGACACACCATCTACCAGAAGAAAACACACACAAACCGCTATCTGAATGCTCTCTCACACCACCACCCAGCACAGATCAACTCCGTAGCCAAGACACTCATCTTTAGAACAAAACCCTTAGCCCTATGAACAATACCTAAAAACCGAACTACACACTCTCACTAATGTACTTACATCCAATGGATTCCAACAAAATAAGATTACCAAACTAATCCAAAAAGAAACCCCCATTAAAACCCAAGACAGAGAACAAGAAAACGGCAAAGCCCTCCTCCCTTACATAAAAGGCACCACAGACAGAATCAGTAAGATCCTCCACAAACACAACATTAAGACAGCATTCTGCCCAAACAGAAAAATATCCACCATCCTAAGAAACCCCAAAGATAAAATTGAATTAGAAAATCAAGGAGTATGCGAAATCCCATGCACCACTTGTCCCACCACATACATCGGACAAACCAACAGAAGAATAAGTGCACGCACTGAAGAACATAAGAACTCAGTCAAAAAAGAGGAACCAACTTCTTCCCTGGTCCAACATCTTAAAATCACAGGACATGACATTGACTTTAAAAAGACCAGAATTATCGCCAAAACTGAACATTTAAATAACAGAATAATCAGAGAAGACATCGAGATAGAAAAACACCCAGACAGCATGAACAAACGAAATGATACCTCCCGCCCACCAGCCATTTGGAAACCTGCCCTTATTGACAAACGACTCCCTAACACAAAAAATGACACCAGAGCCACACACAAAAACCACACAGGATGTCACCACCACACATCCACGCAAAAAGCAAACCCAAAGCCACAATGATGATGAGGCACGACCACAAACCAGAAGCCAGACCACAGCTGCATCATTAGCCACTTTAAACCCCTCCAATCCATACATGAAGCAAACTGACACCCACCATGAAGATGAGGCACGACCACGAACGCGAAGCCAAAAAATAGCAATGCAGCTCACAGTTTAAACCCCCCTGCAACTCAGACTAACCTGAGCACAACAAAGCCCTCACCCAAACAGAACACTCCCCCAGCCAATCAGAGCACAGCCAACCCCCCAGCCAATCAGAGCACAGCCAACCCCCCAGCCAATCAGAGCACAGCCAACCCCACAGCCAATCAGAACACACCTCCATCCAATCAGAACACAGACAAGCTCTCATCCAATCAGTTCATACCCCCACTGGCAGTTAAAAGGAGGAAACAGCTACAATCACACATTGCTCCTAGAAGCACGAAGCTGAAAGCACCAGCCTAAAGATGACGAATGAGACTTCGTCGAAACATCGCCAAGACACTTCCAATTTTACGTGGGAGAAAACCCGAATAACCAAAGACCTACATACAAACACCCGCGAAAACCCCAGAAAACCCCAGAATATATATATATATGTTTAACTAGCAAAAATGCAAGAACACCAGGAAATATAAAATTATAAAAAGTTTTAATAAGTTAAAATACCAAGCTTTCGCCGGCAACTGCCAGCATCGTGAGAGTAGCTTCCAGTCGATAGGAGAGGCTATTTATGGATATGGTGTTCTGTGCGCCCGGCTCCTGGATCTCATTACAGGTCCCAGCCAATCCACTTGCACTCTGATCGTAGTTTCCGTGTTGGTGATCATTATTTTCTTGCTTTCCTTGTTTGTATCTATGTCCCCACCCCCCTCCTCATGTGGCCGTGGATTGGGGAACCTGTACGTTTTCACTGTTTGTTTTCCTCATCTTTCTTCCTGATACTCCCCCTCCTTGTTCTCCTCCCACCTTCCCTCTTTCCATAGTCCTTTTTCACAGTTGCCATCTCATTGCTTTCTCCTACATCACAAGATTTCATTGCAGTTACCTTATCGTAACCCCTGTTCTCCAATGTTGTCCCACTAACTTTCATTTTCATATCAATGGGAGCGTTTCCAACGGCATTGCTAGGGCTCGTAACATCTTTAGGTTGACTGCCACTCTCCCCTCCACATAGAGTCCTTGGTATGGTGGTCGTCCCCTCTATCATCTTCAGGGGGAGGGAAGTGGGTGGGTTTTCCAATTCTCAGTTTCTCATTCCTTGCATGTTTCCAGGGTGGGTCACCCCTCTTAGGTGTTTCCTGGAGCGTGCAGAGGCTATAACATTGTGAATGATCGCCTCATCGCCCTCCCATTTGGTAATGTGGCTCACTCACATTACCAAAGCGAAAGCACGCTGTTGAAATAATATCATGGGTGGGATTAATCGCGGAATCGCTGACGGGGTTGGGTGATGTTATAACCCTTCCATTCACGACCACTCCGCATCTGGGTGTTGGTATGGGACTGCATCATTACCCAATTGCCATACAGCACCGAGAGACCTCAGACCCATCGGCAGTAGGCTCACAGCTGTTGATACGTTTTTCCACTCGTTGGGGGTCAGCACATGCCTCCACACTCGAAGGGTTGCTCAGTTGCAGGCTATTCCCTATCTAGGCACTTTCGGGGCTCTTTTTCTCCATCAACCCTCCTCCCAGAAGGCACGTTGTGGCTCATCGGTCCTACTTGAATGGACTGCGTGTGGATCCAGGAGCCATGTGCACAAATTGACTAGCACTATAAAGGAGGCTCCCATTGACTGGTTTTAAGCCCTGATGATATTGGCAGTTGGCTGACGAAAGCTTGGCATTAGAATAAATATTTTTAGTTTTATATTTTTCGTGGTGTTCATGTTTGTTTGTTTTTGTAATACATGTATGTATATGTATATAGTGCCATAAAAACAACTTTTGCGCTCTCTCTCTCTCTCCTCTCTCTCTCTCTCTCTGTGTGTGTGTGTGTGTGTGTGTGTGCATGTGCATATGCTTGCTTGGTAGCAAACAATGTTCAATGTTGTGAATCAAAATATGTCCTTGCATCAATGAATAAAGTGGAAACTTGTATTTCTATAGAAATGAAGGTTGAATTTAGGGAACACCAACATATAGGGGCTAACTATTTTCAGCAATTTTCTCTCCAACCATTTCTCACCTTATCAAAGAAGGTCCCTTATCCATTCAAAGCAGATCTTCAAGGACATCAGAGGAGTGAAGCAGGAAAAAAGAGCTGAAACCTAAAAAAATATCCTGCATTTTCAGCAGTATTTTATTTACTCCTTTGAATGAATCCCAACATAAAATACAAATCCGAAATTTCCAGCACTTAAATAAACCAATTTTCCCATTGTGTGAATTCCAGGTGATCATGTTGGCTGAATAGTCCTGGAATTATAATTGAAGCACATTTGGAGGACAGCAATTATACCATCTTGGAAAGGTTGTTATGAAGAAATGGGAAATATGTAAGAATGAATAAGATAGAAGAAAAAGGAGAATGAAAGGGTAAGTTGGTCTGTAGAGGAAAAGAAGAAAATTCTTCTCTTCGTAAATAAATATACAGTTGTTACTTGGCTTGCTTTTTATTGGAAAACAAAAGCAAAATGAGCTTTATTTTTCTCATTATCTTCTCTATTTTAAAACTTTTGACCCTGTCTGAAATGAAAATGCATGTATAATTGTTTTTGTAATTACCACAGTTTTGCTCATTTTTCTAAAACTACATTTTATCTTCAAAGAAGCCTTTTTGTACTCAAATGAGGAAGAAAGTGATGGCAGATAATATAATTTGTAGTTTTGTGAGTTTGGTTTCAAAGCATATTAATGTAATATACTGGAATTTGATATGATTATGTCATTTGCATAGTTGGTGTAACTTTTGCTCATATTATAAAAGACCAAAATGAGAACAGGTCTTACAAAATATTTAATAGTAATATTGCAATCAATATCTCTGATGTTGAAGTCATGTTTCTGCTTGGCAATGATACTATGGGAAGAAATAATCAACTGAAAGACTTAAATGTTGCAATTTTGAAGTCAGTGCTCCAATAATTATTGTAGGTGTCTTCATTAAGGTATTGCATCAGCATGCACACATTACAGCTTCTGATATCTTTACACAGTATTGCTGTAATCATGGATTTTTTTGCAGGCTGCAGAATGAATTTGTACATTTGTGTTCAGAAATGGAGGATTATAAACTTAAATTGAACATATGCATTTAAGCTATAATACACTACATTAATTTGATTGTAGGAATTGATCCTTGCTTACAAGTCTTTATCCCTCACTTTTTTCTGCTTATTTTTAAATGGGCTTTTGTATTAATAATGTACTGATAATATGTACATTATTCCATTAAGAATGGAAATTGGGATTGGAATTGCCATCAATAAGCAATGTGGTATGTGAAGCTTGGCATCATATAGCCGCATGTCAGGCTCCAAAAACTATGAAAGACATGTTGAAATTTTTCTAAGCAGTTTTCTTTATTTTTCTTCACCTATAGACAGAACTTTTGCCAAACTAAAGCATACTACTTGCACCATAAAATGTATACTCTGGAAACTTGTAAATAGTTGCAGTCTTTATGCTCTTTCTCCAAGGCAAATTATTTAAACCTTGTTGTATTTTGCTCCCCATGAATATAAACCCTCTTGGGAATCTGGACTACATTCTATTTCACTGTGTTACCTTAGCAATTGCAATTCCAACATTCCCAGTTACTGTTAAGCAAACCACCGTGGGTCATTAAGTGAATATTTCTGCTGGCTTTCCAATTGATTTTTCTTGTTGGAAACTGGCAAAAAAAGGTCAGAAATGGCAACCACATGATTAAGTGAGATTGCAAAGTCATGATTACAAGCCAGGCAATGAATGACCCAATAGCAATCACATGATCCTTTAGTACTTAGTAAACAACATGTTGTCTGGGTTCAAATATTTAACATTAACTTTTTCAATATAAATCTGTTCAATACTACACAATCCATTATTTTTTCCCTGATCCTTTTTTCTTCTCCATATTTTTTCCATTTTCCCTTCATTACACCATTACAATTTTGTATACAATGTATACAAAGTTAGATATAAACATCTTCATCATATGTTACTAATACCATACAAATAACAATAATATCAGTTTATAAATCAATAGTCAATTCATTAATCAATATCCTATTTTTTGTATTATAAAGTTTGATTTCCCATCAATATTTGAAATATCTTCATCAGTTAAGATTTCCTCAATATTAAATATTTATATAGCTGAAAATTTTATTCAAATCAATCCTCCTAAGTTCATATTTCCCATATCAAAAAAATAAAAATGCTATCTTAATTCTAAATCCTATCTTTCATTATAAAAGTCTAATTACATCTAAAAGTCTTCCGTTCTTTTAATCTTATTCAAAGAAGTATTTAAACCTATAATGCCCCCTCTAAAAGGTCAAATCTTCAGTTTTTTTAAATCTGACTCTCACTTTCTTTGTTTCTTTGCCAAGTTGCTTTCCAAGCCAGGGCAATTAGATCGCCCAGGGGATTTCTTTTTATTTTTGTAACAATTGCTTGGCATGAGGAAGACAATTTAGGTATGGTATTTTTAAACAACTCCCAATTCCTTTCTCCCTCCATTTCTCTTTTCATTTCCTGTCTCCCAAGTTGTGACATTTCCCTTAACAACTCTATATTCCCTTTTTAAACATTTTTTTCCTTGCCATCAGATATATTTTGCAGACCTAAGGGGTAAAAGGTCTTTTGCATTTTCGTTGTTAGCTAAGTCTTACAGTTCTTTTATCTGTTCCATCTTTAAATCCATTTCCTCTATTTTGTCTTTTGATGTCTGGATTATTTGTTCATACTTTGTAGTCATTGTCTGGGAGCTTTCTAGTTGTAGATTTAATTTGGAGATTTGCTCATTTATATTGTCTAAATTGTTTTTAGTCTCATTATGGTTTCTTTTTATATCCTCTTTGCATTCAACAATTGTTTGGTGAATTAGTTGTAGCAGAGAATATATTTCTTTCTGAAAGGTGTTTGTTTTTTCTTGAGGCATCATTCCTGGAGATTAGTTTTTCTGGTCTTTATATGTATCCTTTATAATCTAATAGATTCCATAGTATAGGTTCAGTTCTGAAAGAAATATTTTATAGTAATCCCTTGTATCAAGTATCCCCAAAATTGTCAGTCAGGAAAGTTTGTAATTCACAATGTTCGAAGTGTTCAAAATGTTCAACCTGTCTGAAAACAGCTCAAAAGCCTCTCCCAGCCAGACATAGTCCAAGGTCAATTTTTTCTTTCTCTCCCACTAGCTCTTGAAATTAAAAGTTCAAGGTCAGTAGGTATTTATAATCCAAGAAGGGCAGGATGATAGGTAAGCCACAATATTTTCTTTATTGCCAGCTGTTATCCCAGGGTAGGAATCACCAAGCAAAGCAAATTATAGTGCACCAGTAGATTTCATTCAAAGTCCATTTTCCATTCTTAACATAAAGGATTGATTTCTTATATTTCGCCTCAATGTTTTTTTTCAAAGAGAAAATCTTAACAATTATCTCAGTTCTCAAATTTATCAAAACTGTAGTTTTATATTACTTTCATTTCAGTATTATGTATTTCTGTCCCCCATAACAAATTTTAAACCACACTTCCATTCACATCTGGAAGTTTTAGGCTTCTTAGGAGTCTTTCTCTGGAAATTCAATTGTAAAATAGTAAAGAAAGGATCAATAATATCACCCAGTTCAAACATGCTGTTTATGACGTTCTAGTTAAAGCTTTGTTCTTTTTGTCAGCAGTTAATGGCTGTTCACAGAGATGTGACTGGTCTTTCCCCTGCTGGTTTAGAGGGCTTTCCTTGGCTTGAACGGAGAGACTGCCATCTCCTTGTGATTGACAAGGCATCACTCCTTCTTCGTCGCCTCTTCAGGGCAACTTTAGGCCCTTTTCAGCAAGGTGAAATCGGACACGGAAGGCAGAGCCTTGCCTTCCTGCATCTGTCTCGCCATGACACAAAACTGCAACACTTGCCTTCTAACTACAAGTGATTATGTAGTGTTGCAGCAGAAAATATGAAGTAACTTATTTTAATTATATCATAGAGACAAATTCATTTAAAGAAGTAATCAAATGTTGGTATGAATTTGTTCTGAATTTTCTATTTTTTTTTTGTGGTGGCTCTGATTAAAGAAAAGAATATAGAGAAAGTGAATCTGAATTTCAAAGTATAAACTGAAGTAAAGTCAATTTTGTGTATGATATCTAGCATCTTTAATTTGAACTTATGTCTGCAAGTATCAGTGCACAGACATATATACAGCAAAAGAAAGAATATCATAACAAATCATTCTCCAGAAAGTTAGCTTGACTGACATTTTTATTAATTTATCTTGAGTTAGTTTTGAATATTTATTTTAATAATAAATTATGTACAAGAAAGGTTGATTGAGCAATTGAGATTTAATTAGAGATATTGTTTAAAAAATTCTAGATATATCCAAGCTATCTGAAAAAAAGTCTTTTTAGAATATTTGAATGTATCTTATTTGTGTGTAAAAATATTTGATATAAATTATATGCTAGTGTACATTGGTTAGAAGCACTTTGCACAAGTTTATTGCTTCCTGCATGGATGTTCACAGGCACGTCCTCCTTGTTCTTATTCCTAATTTCTCCTTTTTTCTGCGCAGTTATCTTCAATAGAAGAGAATATATGTAACTCATTGTTGCTCAAGTTCAGAGTCTTTAGTGGTCTCTGAGACTGATTGTTTGCTTGCAGTCTTTCATAGCTCAACTGAGTAACATCATCAGTTCTCGTGTGTGTATGGTTTGCTTATTTATCTTCAATTTTATAGAATATGGAGAAAAAGTGAAAGCCAATTTCTTTGAAAGATCAATAATTGTTTTAGTTCATCTACGATGATCTGATCCTAGCTAGCAATTCCAAAATGACTATTAAGGACCTAGGTCTACCTCTAAATGACTAGTAAAATAAATTCTTGGAAGCTTTAGGGAAAATTGTTATGCCATACAAACACTAGATAGTTATTAGTTCTAAAATGATAGTCCTAAACAGCTAATTAGATTGGTGCTTGGTGCTGGAAAATTTGCCTGAAATTACTGACTTCACCTGCTTGGTGACTTCTCTATTGCCACCTTTGGGTATTTGGTATATACTACATGTAGAATTGAGAGCCCTAATACTTGTATTAACCTTTCACAAAGACTGGTACAATATATATTTGATTGTTCGTTTTAATTGAAAATGAAGTCAACATGCCCGGATGCTTGTTATGGATGTCTTGTCTGAGTTTTCGTAATGTTTCACAGTGGACTTCTGAATTGATGGTCGAACCACATTACATGAACTTCACTAGCAGTATTCCTTTGGCATATTCACATTTGGTGGGGTTTTCTATGGCACCACTTCCGGTATGATGTTGGTTCACAATAATGCTCACCCACATGCTGCTAGACACACCCAAGAACTTTTGAAGCATTTCTGTTGGGATGTTTCTGATCACCTCCTCCTATAACCCAGATTTGACAGCGAGAGGCTACTACTAAGGAATTTCAAACCTTGTAAGATGTTATTACAAATGCCTCAATTTGAAAGGCGATTATATTGAAAAGTAATGTAATGTTGTAGTTTTCTAATGTGCATAATAAAAGTTCTGTATCTGCGAGTGTCTATCATTGATAACCAAACAGACGTTTATTTCCGAATTGCCCTCATAGTTGACACATGGACTGGACAGAATGTAAGAGACAGAAACATAGTTTGTTGCACTCAGAAAAGGAATAGAGGCTCAGACAAAAATGAAGCAACAGAAACAGCACCAAAAAAATAAGTGAAGCACTAAGATATATTTTTAACAAATTGTGCAGAATTAAGGAGAAAAGATGAGGGCATTATAAATTACTCCAATATATTTTACTATTTTTGGTTTGTAATTAAATATGCAAAATATTTAATATGATTTCCACCCTCTAGATCACAGGTGTCAAACTCGCCGCATCATATGACATGTCGCGACGTATTGTGACTTTTTTTGCATTCCCAGAGCTGAAGTGGGCATGGCCTCTACGTGATGCATCCAGCTGCAGGCCTGTAGTTTGACACCCTTGCTCTAGATCAGCTTTCTCCAAACTAAGAGCATGATGACATTGGTGGTATCATGTGGCAATATTTCTAATCCAGCATTTGGCGGGAGGATGTCATAGAAATCCTGGAAATTTAGATTCTGAACTCCAGTTAAATGGAGGTTATTACTCATTATGTCCTTTAACAGATCATTTATAATGATATTAGGCCCAAATTATTGACAGAAAGTGAATCAGGGACTTGGCTCTTGAGTTATTTTCTTGCAGATGTGTTTCCAACTGTTATTAGTCAGGTTGTTTTGTTTTTTAAAAAACAAACTTGGATATGTTAAAATTCTTAACTATAACCCTGGTTTTTATCTTAGTCCAATATTTTTTTTTATATCTGGCAAACTTTTCAGTATTTTCTTTTCTCACATTATTTTACTTTATCATATTTTATCCTGTTTTACATTGTCATGACCACTGGTTACAGCAATAAACTTATTATACTGTATATTATGCCTTTACAGTGAATAAGTGCAAACAGATGTATGCAAAACAAACATAACTTTTTTGAGAATATAATAAGTAATCTATAGGAGCAAGCTGTGTTGTTATATTTCAGTGGTGCAATGAGAGCTCTCCAGATCAAGAACAAACTTCAATCTACATGGAAGTGAGCAGTTTTATCAGCAAAGTATTTAATAAACATGTAAGAGCAAGTTATTTAAATATCAGGTTTCTAACCAGATGGTCCAGAAATAATTAGGTCATGAAAGTTATGCACTGTGGCATTACACTGAGGCAATTGTACTAATTAATTATGTATAAATAGAATAAGATAGAAATGAATCATCCTGTTCAATGTGCCATTTTAACATAGCAGTTTAATGTTAACAGTGATTTTCTTTAAGGTTATAGTAAGTTTTATAGTGCTTATGCAGATAAGTTTTCCTATCTTTAGGGAGTCCTGCCCCAAAACATTTCATATGAATCAATGCTATGATGATTTTCTGAATTCCTGTATTCTAACTCATACTTTTGGCAGCAATTGTACAGATTTAAACATTATGACAGGATTGGAAAATTCTTTCTGGCTTGGACAGTTATTACTCTCAGTTTACTGAGTTATCATAATTTCATATACTACAGCATTATATCTTGTATTCTGTTTCTTGTAACACAATTCTGTGCATGTTAACATGACAGGATCTCAGAACTACTTGGCAAAAGTGTATCCTTAACACCCAGTTTAATCATCTATTTTGTTCTAGGACTAGCAGCTAAGCCTGAAGTTTGAGAGACTTCTAAGCCAAGACAAGTGTAGAAGAACACTATTCTATTTGTTTAAATTAAAAAGAATTGATTCCATAGAATGGGAGTATTTTAAAGTGTGAAGCTAAGCCATAACCTAGCCAGAATGCTGATGAGAGTTAATTCATCAATGAAAAACGTTGGCAGGCAAAAAGGTCATTCTTGAACCCTCACATCACAGCATGAACTAAGTTTTTCTCCTGAGACATGTTTGTTTTATACAATTGTACCTATATTTTTCACAGTGTAGTTTTTATACAACAGATTTAAACTAATCAAATAGCCAAGATTCTCTCAGATTTCTTTTACTGGTTAAGAATGAACTGTTGACTTTTTGTTATAGCCTAGTCTTCTAGTCCTTTGTATTCTTTGTGTGTGTTTCGGGGGGGGGGGTGCCTTCCAGGCAGGTTGACTCCGAGAGACTGCCCATATTAATTCTTACCGGGTTTTTTAGTAAGATTTGAAGTAATTTGCCAGTAGGGCTAGAAAGAATGGTTGGCCCATGGTCACTTAGCTGTGCATAAAACAGAATTAGAACTCAGTTTCTAGCACAACGCTTTAACCACCATCCCAAACTGGCTGTCTATTCTTTGTTTAGACATCATTATCCTTGTTTGCTACCCAGAATAGAATCTGGCATCTTTAAGTTAGGTTTTAAAGTACAACATTTCTAAAACTATTTATCCCCTATACTTCCAACAAACCATTCTCTCTTTGTATACAAAGCACTCACAAAGAGAAACATATCTTCACTTAAGTTTTATTGCATTCCTTCTTGCTGTAGAAAAATCCTTCTTGCTCAGCTCTTTACACAACGAGTTAATATTAATTGGGCTAGTATTTTAAACTTTATGTATATCCTTCACTGGAAGACTTTTTTAGTGGATGACTTTAGATAGAACCTGTAAATATAAGATAACCCTTTATTTTAAAGATGATTGGTAGAAGGAAGAAATCATATCCAGTATTTGTCAAAAGCTAAACAAGTCAAACCTGTAAATGTAAGATAAACCTTTATTTTAAAGATCATTGGTAGAAGGAAGAAATCATATTCAGTGTTTGTCACAAGCCAACATGGGTTTGTCAAAAACAGATCATGCCAGACAAATCTTATTGCATTATTTAACCAAGTTACAAAATTAATGGACCAGAGGAATACTATGGATATAATTTACTTGGATTTCAGTAAGGCATTTGATAAAGTAGATCACAAACTACTACTTGATAAGATAGAAAGATGTAGGTTAGATAGCATCACCACCAGATGGATTTGTAGCTGGCTGACCGGCCATACTCAGCGTGTGGTCCTCAATGGAACTGCATTTACATGGAGGGAAGTGTGTAGTGGGATACCCCAATGCTCTGTTTTGGGCCCAGTGCTCTTCAACAACTTCATCAATGATTTGGATGAGGGGATAAATGGGGAACTCATCACAGACGATACCAAGCTGGCAGGAATAGCCAACAGTCCAGAAGATAGGCTTAAGATACAGGAGTATCTGGACATTGGGCACTATTTAACAAAATGAAATTCAATAGTGAAAAAAGTAAGGTTCTACATTTAGGCAAGAAAAACCAAATGTACAGGTATAGTATAGGTGGTAACTTGCTCAATAGTAGTAACTATGAGAGGCATCTTGGAGTCCTAGTGGACAATCACTTAAATATGAGCCAGCAGTGTGCTGCAGCTGCCAAAAAAGCCAACACAGTGCTAGGCTGCATTAACAGAGGGATAGAATCAAGATCATGTGAAGTATTAATACCACTTTATAATGCCTTGGTAAGGCCACACTTGTAATACTGTATCCAGTTTTGGTCACCACGATATAAAAAAGATGTTGAGGCTCTAGAAAGAGTACAAAGAAGAACAACAAAGATGATTAAGGGACTGGAGGCTAAAACATATAAGGAACAGTTGCTGGAATTGGGTAGAAAAGGACGAGGGGGGACATGATAGCAGTGTTCCAATATCTCAGGGGCTGCCACAAAGAAGAGGGAGTCAAGCTATTGTCCAAAGTGCTTGAAGGCAGGACAAGAAGCAATGGATGGAAACTAATCAAGGAAGAAGCAACCTAGAACTAAGGAGAAACTTCCTGACAGTTAGAACAATTAACCAGTGGAACAACCTGCCTCCAGAAGTGGTGAATGCTCCAACACTGGAAGTTTTAAAGAAGAGACTGGACAGTCATTTGTCCAAAATGGTATAGGATTTCCTGCCTGAGCAGGGAGTTGGACTTGATGATCTCCAAGGTCCCTTCCAACTTTATTATTATTATTGTTATATTATATTATTATTATATTATTTTATTTTATTATTTCATTCAATTATAAATAGCATACATAATGAATGTTGAAATAAGTATTGTTTTATTTAAAATACTTTTTATATTACTAAAAATATTTATTGGCAGATGTACAGATGCTCATCTGGGCAATTTCTGGCTACAAATTAGCTTAAAAATCAGAACATTCTTGTTAACTAGTGTCAGCAAGTTTAGTCATACTATGCTTGTAGTGGGCATGCTTGATTTGCCTTTGTCACTTGGTGGTTTCAGAGTTATTTTAGCCTTGTGTGAAAAAGGTAAGGGAGTCCATGTGGATTTTACTATGCTAGTCATTGCTGGCTATAGGGGACAGCATCTCCATTTCAAGGCTATTGAGCCAGGACTGTCTGAAAACATTTTTGCACTTGTGTGGTCAGAATGATATCACAGAGCACTGTTACCTTCCCAAAATGGTACCTTGCATGCTTTGAAACTGCTAGGTTGGCAGGAGTTGAGGCAAGGATGGAATTTACTCCATTGTGTGGTGCTCAGATCGTGAACCTGGGCTTCTGGCTTTCCAGTCAACAAGCCCAGCATCTTAACTGCTGAGCCACCACATCATCTTGAGGACCTAAACTAATTGTACCACTAGTTTTAGAAAGCCTAATCTGGTCACATCTATTGGTAGAAAAAGAAAAGAAATCAGATTTTTTTTCTCTTGTTTCCTAATAAAATTTCCCAATAGAGAACCAGCTGGGCAGTAAAGACATATTTCATTTATTATTTATGGTTAGAAGGTTCAAATAGCTAATTAAAATATAAATCTAAAATGTGACATTAGATAAAACAGTTTAATGAACAACATATTCTATAAATATTACACAAAATCCCTAAAACCCAACTTATTGATGTGTGATTGAAAACCTTGTTTTTATAGCCATTGTTAAAAAGTCTTGCTGTTGCTTTAGTAATTTTACTAAGATAGACATGCTCATGCCATTGTGAATAAATTCTGCCCAACACTGGAAGAAAGATCTGACATATGTTGTTGGGAACTTAACTTTGTCATTGCTATATATTTTCTAAGTTTAATACCATGCATTAACCAAATTTAAGCAAGAAAGATTTTCATATGTATAATATATTATGTCATATGGCCAATATAAATGCTTACAATATGGTTTCTAAGGTTCCTAAATTCTTGTAAACATTGCTAATTGGTAAAGGTACAAGAAGAGGAAAGTTGGAAATCAAATAGCTTTGAAAAAAATTGTTTATTTTTGAACATACATAAACAATAAATGATAAGACATTAATGTTAAGCTTAACATAGTTTCTATTGACAAGTTTTCCTGTGATGTGATGATGTTAATAGGCCAGCTGCTTTAAAATATTTAGTTCTCTTTTTAAAAGTTTTATTTGGTTGCTCCATATATTAGTTTTAGAGTCATAAAAATGCTAGGTAAGCTAGATTTTAATTGTTTCAATGACATTATTCATTCTCCAGTACAGGAGATGGAGAATCCACCAATGGGTTTTCTCTGTCTGCCTGCTCTTGAGACCAAGTTAGCATGTCAAATTAGCCAAACTTGACATGCCCCCTGTTGCTAGGAGACCTAGTCTTGACTTGGTCTCAAGCTCTTGAAGACATGTCAGGTTTGGCTCTCTGATTTCAACAGTCTCCATTAGCTAGCAGACAGATTTCCATTGTTGGATTCTCTTCTTACCTTTCAAATTCAGCAGGTCGGTGGATTCTTTGATCCTCTCCTCACACTCCATCTCTCTTCCAGAAGCGCTGGGATCAGCGCTGCCTCAGATTGGACAATCTAAGGCTTGGTTGGGGGGGAGTGACTGCAGCCATTTTTTTCCTTCCCCAGGACTCTGGGTGAGTTCCCTTCCTTCTCCCCTCACTTGTGGGACTCCTTGTGCTGCTGCTCCGACCAGCCCCTCAGTGTAAACAATCCCACGAGGCTTCAGGCGGCTTCCCCAACGGCCGGCAACTCGTGGCTGCCATTTTGGGTGCTGCCAAAGCCTCCGAGAACTGAAAATGAGCCGTTTGCCTCACGAGGCTTCAGACAGCTTCCCCAACGGCTGGCAAGTCATGGCTGCCATTTTGGGAGCCGCCGAAGCCTCTGGCAACCCAGAATGAGCCGTTTGATCGTTAAAGCAGGTTCCCTTCATAGACCAGCCAAAATTAAGTTTCCAGCTAGTGGGGTCGGCGGAAGGGCTCCTGCTCCACATGGAGCTTTGGATCACCCCAGGGAACCCCCCTGAAGCATTCAGAGTGGCCGCCATTTTGACTGCACCCTTTTTGCAGATTATTCAGTCCTCAATGGTGGTTTGCTTGTAGGGCACTTTTCACTCTCTCCCCCTGTGGATTGGTTTTTAGGACTGCCAGCAATTAGACTAATCAGTTTTACTGCAGCCCTTAACTGGAGTAGAAGGGTGCTCGGCCATTCTCAGCCAGCTTTGATCCTAGGCCACCATTTTGAACTCATGAGTGAACTCTCCTTTAGTAGCTCCTCTGCCAGGCCTTCAACACGCTGTCTCCTGCTCCATTGTGGCAGCAAGTAACCAGATAGTAGGACGGAGTGGGCGGGTTTTTAACTAGGGCTTATTTTTAGGGTAAGGCCTATATTAGGTACAGACAAAAAAATCAGGCTAGAGCTTATTTTCTGGGTGGGTCTTATATTCGAGAAAACACGGTACCTTCTATGGCCGAGATATATTTTACATGCCGGTTGTGGCAAATGACATGACACAAATAGGTCTATCTATCATCCAGAATCTTACCATTGCTCTCAGCTATGATCACAGGTTCTCACATTCTCTGCTTAACTCTACCAAGTAATTGAATTGTCTGAAGTTGTGGCTAGTAACTATGGCTCTTCACTTAATATGTAGTTACAAAAGACTTGGATTTAACCTTTATATCTTCCCAACTCATTTTACCATATATTTCCCCCAAATACATACTATATTAAAATTCTCATTATTTCATAGTCAATGAGAAAATGTACTCTAAAGCACTTTGATCACTGAGGCTTATCTTTCCTAAAATAAGCTGCACAAGATATTGAGAGCTGTTTTCATCTCTTAAAATGCTGAAGATCAACCCATTCTATCCCCAAACAATTAAATAGATTTCAGTTTTAGTAAGGCGAATATAGGTGTCCCAGGATAATGTTGCAGGATTCAATCACTGGAAACAGAGGTTTAGTCTTTCAAACTTTCAGACTTGCTCTGGGGCCCCATCCTCAGGGAACTTCTCTCTCACATTCTGGTCCTGGTGATTGACCCAGACTGGATCCTGCAAATATAATTTAGTATAATTAATTTCCATCTGTTGCATAAAAAAATATAATATGAGGCAACTTTTATTCGGATTCAGTTTTCATGCATTTCTTCACTAAAGAAAAGAAAAGAAAAGAAAAGAAATCGGAACAGAAATATAGTATAATCAATTAGCCAAGATCTATAAAGGCAAATATCCATCCTGAAGTTTCTATCTTCCATTTTCAATGGATGCCTGTTAGTTTTTTCCTCATTTTACATTTTATTTTTCATGTAAGGAAATCCTTTAGAGTTATACTGCAGACATTTCATATCTTGTAAATGTATTTTAGTATTATCAAATATTCTGTATGCTTCATTTCTGTTAAAAACACTTTTTTTCCAAATCTCATTGTAACTACAAAAAACAGTTTAAAACATTGATATTGCTTCATTGTGCAGTGCTATGCAATTTGTTTGTTATTTGCAACTTCTCAACACTGACAGTGTTAAATAATTCTCTCCTCATGTAGTACATTCATAATTCATAATTCACATCATAATTCACATCTGTCTGTCGAGCAGCCTATTGCACTATATGTGGTACTCTGCATTGCTATCATCTCTTCCTTAAATTGCTCCAACTGTTCATGGAATAGAATGCATTAAAATTTCTTATGAGCTAATAAATCTTTAGAAATCCTGCCCCCTTCCCAAAAGTAGCAAAATACACTTAAATCATAATTAATATAAGAAAACTCTAAGTGTAATTAAGTTCTGATAATCTTGCTTCCATAGTAGAAGGAAGTTTATTCCATATTTATTGTTAGATGTTTAACAAAAAGGTTATTAGTCTGTCAGTATTCAATTACCCTACAATATAGCATCGCATATAATAACTGTATAGGTTTTGGGCCTAAAGGTTTTTTTTTTAAGGATAGAATATTTGTCACTTCAATGAAGTACCAGTTTCTAGTAATAACACAAACTGATACATGCTGAGCCAATACATATTTCTAGTAAAGACAATTATAGGTGAAATCTTAAAATCTATAATTTAATAACTATATTTGTATCCCATATCTTTGTAGAATAATTATTCTCAGCATTCTTGGTACATAGTGCTCTGATTTAATTTGGTTTAGTGGTCAAGGGACCAGGTTAGAAACCAGGAGATTGTGAGTTCTCGTTCCACTTTAGCCAAGAAAGCTGACCATTTCAGCTTTTGCTTGCAACAAGCCAATCAGTCAATTCCTGTTTCAAGCAAATGGATCAATACTTGATTGATAAAAAAATGCAGACCTTGCATTTGCAGGAAAACATAAGAAATAAAAAAGTGCTATGATCTAATATAACATAAACATTGAATCATAATATTCTTTATTTTCCTTAATAGGAGGAACCATCCATAATATATGTGTGACAAAATCGCTGTAGTTTGTTTGTTTTTATATCCAATAACACTGGGTAGCTTACAACATAAAAACACTGAAAGCATTAAAACCATCCATTGTAAAAACACAACAAATAAAACATTTACAGCTAAAATCATGGTCACAAGATGGCAAAGAACAGAGCTGGATACACGGTTGGGTTTGAATTTTAATTTTAATTAGATTTTAATTAAATTTAATTAGACCTTCAGTCTGAGCTACCCCATTGAGTCCCCAAGCCATTTGGCAGAACCAAGTCTCAAAGAACTTATAAAATGACAGAAAGGTGGGATCTCACCTCAGAAGGTAAGATGTTCCAAAGGGCAGGAGCCAAAGCAGAAAAGACTCCTCTCCTGGGCCTCACCAGCTGAAATTCCTGACTGATGGGTCTACAAGATGCCCCCTCTGCTGGCATGGGTGGGATGGGCCAAGCCCATTGTGGTAAGACAGTTCCTCAAGTAAGCTGGACCCATGCCATTCAGGGCTTTAAAGGTAAAAACCAATGCACTCACTACAGCTCACAGAGTAATGGAATAACATGGACCCTAAAAACTACCCACACTGTTGCACACCAGCTACAGTCTCCGAATGATCTTGAAGGTAGCCCCATTCAATAAACTGTAACTGAAAAAATCCTGTTTTTGTAATATTTGAGAAATATGTTGGTGCCTCATTTAAGAAGTAATTATGTAATTAATATAAAATTAAAATAAAAAATATATAGGACCTTGTGCATGTCTATAAGCCAGCATTTGTCAAATGTCATGGAACAAATGATATAGATATAACAATATATTATATTTGAAAGTTTAATGAACCATTTTTCATGCTATATGACAAGTATATTGTGCTTCTTGGAAACCAGCATCACTACCTTGTTCATGTCAGCAGTCACTCACTGAAAGGCTTTTTCTGATTCTCTCTGATCATTAAATTAGAAGAGTATACAATTATTATAATTCAAGGTTTAAATCTATGACACTGCTGCCTTTTTATTTGCCTCCCTTTGGGGATAAAAAGATTATATATCTAAAAATAGAACACAATCTAATAATTGGAAGGATTGACTGTGTTTTGCTCTTGGGAATTGTTGACATTTTCTGTTCTTGATACTGTTTTCAGAAGTTTTGGATAAATGTAATTATCAAAAGGAATGAATCTTCAATTGATTGTCTGTCACTTTATACTTGTCTCTTCAATTCACTATAGATCAAAATCTATGTTTAGAAAAGACCTAGTTGATAAACCAGTGCTGCCATTTTCTATGTTTTTTCCACTGCAACTTCTATCAGAATGGCTGTTGTAAAAGATGACATGAATTGAAGTTCAAAAAACATTGGACGTAAAGAGATATTTTATGTAACACAATGGCCCTTTTGTGTTCCCTGAAGTCCCAACTGCATAATTAATAATTGATGCCTTTGAACCATAGCAATAGCAATAACACTTATATACCACTTCACTGTCTTTACAGCACCATCTGAGCAGTTTACAAATGTCAGCATATTGCCCCCAACAGTCTGAGTCCTCATTTTAGCAATTTCAGAAGGATGGATGACTGAGTCAACTTTGAGCTGGTAGTAGGCAGAGTTTACTGGCAATGCTGCATTTTATCCACTGCGCCACTATGGCTCCATATCTTTATATGATGCATATTCTCCTCAAATCAGTGGATTTGAGCATGGGAATTGGAGGAAGGAACAGAGGAGAGAAAGAGAAGGAGTCAGGATCTGACTGTAGTAAGAAGAAAAAATAATATAAGATTACCTTATCTATATCTAATACCTATTAATCCAAAGTAGATGTAATTTCAAATGCTATGTTTAGCAGTACATTTACAGTGGTGTTACTTGAAATGCCATCTTGAGAGAGCCTTATAAGTGGATTTTTTTTCCTATATTCATCTCCCTAAATCTATAAAACCTCAAACTTGGGGCTACTGTAGTAATCAATATTCTACCTAGCCCCTTAGGTAGGGCCAGGGCAAACTGAGAGTTATTTCCCCTTTTTTTTTCACTCCAAACTAGGGAATATGAAAGTTTCCTTATAATTGTTTTGATTTGGGGGGGGCAAGCTAAAAGAGGAATACCTATTTTCTGTAAATGGATTTAAGATTTTTGAAGCCATGATATTTGACTCTGGCAGGCCTGAATGAAAACAACTTTTCTTTCTCAAGTTTTATCCCTTCCTTTGTTTTCCATATTGCCTTTCTCCATGGCAATCCTCTATCACTACCCTGGTGTTCTTTTGGACTCTTGAGTAAAAAGCTACTTTATACAAAAATCTAAGAACAGCCTTTCTTTAGGAACAGAGTGTGTGCTTTTCCAAGGCTCTCTTCTTTCATTTACAAGATGAATTTCAAGATACTGTAATGCTAAGGAAGAAATTGCTTGAACCTCAAATTGGAAATCACTGTATAAAATACTGAGCTTGATGGTCAGAATCACTATAATGCTGGTTCCTATTTTTACTTATTGTACTTTCTTCTTGTCAAGATTAATTCTCTATGTTGATTTTAGACTCATCATGTATATCCTACCTGTTAATCAAATGCCTATTAATAAATGAGTGAACTTTAACTTTTGGGTGTCTCCTGTATTATTAAATATGTCACTTCAAAAGAACTATAAAACTCTATAATAGTTTTTTTCCAGAGAAAACATATATGTAAATATTCAGTTTATAATTGCATAAATGTTTTTCAGAAGTTTTGATACTAACAAAAATAACAATATAGAACAATTACAAAATGATAATTTCATACTTCTGTGTTTTTTCCTCTCTGTTTCCCTCACTTTTATCTGCACATTCTCTATTAATGCAACAGATATAAAACCACTTTCAACTGGAAAAAGTTTGTAGCCTCATTATCTATAGAAAAAGGAGGTTGCTTTAGAGTTCAATTTTCAAAAGGCTATTGAAAAGGTCAATAGTTTCTCTAATTGTCCAATTACTATATACTAATTTTTCTTTAAATAAAAGTGAATAAAAAGTTATACTTAAAAAATGGGTAAGTAGCATGAATGACATAAGGCTAGAATTGTACAGTGAATGGGCATAAATAAAATGTAATTTTAATGGTTAGTTGAAATAATTTTTAAAACAAACGTACATCTTTAGTGAATAGATTGATTGTTACAGAATTGCAGTGGATTTAACTGTCTTTCATCATTTAGCAAACCTAAACATTGGGCTTACATACATACATGCCACAGAATAACTCAGGTTTTTATTAACCTGTTTCATGAAGCTGGCCCATGATGGATTATTCTTGACCCATGATTTCATATGATGTACCAATCCAGTAATAGGAGTAGAGCAGTGTATTATCTGGTGGCTGCATATTTAGCTGCCATAATTTCATCAGAATATTGTACCTACATCTAAACAGTGTTTGATGTATATTTGTTTTATCTGTATAATGTATAATCTGAATTTTATAATTTCATAATTTTATTTCAGTTTTAGGTTTTGCATTGATAAAATGCAAAATAAAAAGCAGCTTGCAGAGGAATGGTTTTTCAAACCTTTTCATCTCAAGGCACAAGGTGCTAAACTGTGAGTCCCACATCTCATAAATGGGACTTCCAAGAAAAAAAATAGATTGAAGGGATTCAGGAGGAGAAATCAAAGTGAAGTTTTAGCTATGCATTTGCACAACACTTTCTGTTCTGTTTCATTTACTTGTGGCTCATTGATGTGGCACACCTTTGGACTTTTCACAGAACACAAATGTGCTCCAGCACAATGGTTGAAAACCACTGCTATAAAGAGTACTTGTTGAGAGTTTCCACTTCTTGTGAGTGCAATGAGAAAGACCTGTAGGTATGCATTCTCTGCAGGAGCACTCCTCCTGTGGAATTCATTCCCATCAATTTAAAGAACTATATCCTCACTCCTAATATTCAAGAAGCTTTTACAAACTTTACTTTTAAAATGCACACTTAAGGACTGAAATGAGGATAAGAGATGTATCTGAGTTGAGATTAATGTAGCTGTACAATGTTATAGTTTTTTATATAATTATGATGATAAATTTATATAAAGTTATGGTATTTATTATTTGACACCAGTAGTTGGCACTAGGCTGGAAACCAGGAGATTATGAGTTTTAGTACTGACTTTAGTACTGGCATGAAAGTTGGCCGATATGACTTTGGGCCAAATATTCTCTCTCAGCCTATGATGTCAGGCTTGAGCAACAAGCTGTTTAATCTATACCAATAGATTGCAATCAGTGGATCAACATATGGCTGATTTGGAAAAAAAGAAAGGGAAAATGTGAGGAAGAGGAGGAGGAGGTGTTTTATATATTGCATGGTATGTTGTAAACTCCTTAAAGTCATATGATCAGAATTACATAGGAGCATTTTGAATTGAAGACTTAATTCTAAAAGCTAAAATGATTAATATAATAATAATAAATCTTTATTGATTAGCCCTTGGGCCATATCAAAGTGCAAAGTTCCAGCAACAAAACATTACCAAAGTTGATAAAAGCAATTTAAAATGAACTTTGGTAAAATACAGTTTAAAATGGAATTAGAGTAAAATATGACTTCAAATGAAATTAGAGTAAAATACAGTCTAAAATGAAATTAAAATAGAGTACAGTAATTTAAAATAAATAAAATATGATAAAATTATATCTTGGAGTCACCCTTGCAATCTACCCCAATCAGTTCCACATATGCAGATCTCAACTGAACCATTTTGTTTAAATACTGTGCTGCGTTAAATGTTATTTTCAAGTTCTGGCCGCACATGAGGTAAGTTGTTTTGATATGGGGATCCCAATGACTCATTCATTTGATATACAGACCGAGATACCTGTCTCTCACCCTCTTGTATAGGCAACAATCAAATAGTATGTGAGCCAGGTCTTCTACCTCTGCCGCTCTGCAAGTGGAAGATCAAACAGATTTCTGACAAACCTAGCAGACAACTTTGTCTCCCAAAAAGTAGAGAAGGGAACTAGGGGATTAGCCATTTTGGACCTAATTCTCACTAACAGAGATGAAATGATAGAAGGTGTTGAAGCTATAGGAATCTTGGGAGGAAGTGATCATGCAATATTGGAATTCAACATTATGGAATGTTAATATTATGGAACACAGTCAAACTAAAGTCTTGGACTTCAAGAGAGCTAATTTCAATAAACTTAGAGAGGGTTTAGGAAGGATTCCATGGATGAGAATCCTCCAGAGGAAAACAACTCAAGAGGCTTGGGAAATTTTGAAAAGTGAGATAATAAAGGCCCAGTCTAGCACAATACCAACAAAGAGGAAAAATAACAGCTCTCAAAAGAAACCGACATGGCTGCATAAAGAACTCTCTGATCAACTGAAAGATAAAAAGGACAAGTATAGAAAGTGGAAAGAGGGACACATAACTAAGTCAGAATATCAGCAAATAGCCCAAGCCTGCAAAGATGAAGTGAGAAAAGCTAAGGCTCAAAATGAACTAAGGCTTGCAACCAAAGTCAAAAATAACAAAAAAAGCTTCTTTCAACATATAAAAAAAAACAAGACAAAAGTGAAGGAAACGATTGGTCCATTAGTGGGTGAAAGTGGCAAGAAGATGACAAGCAACAGGGAGAAAACAGAACTATTTAACTTGTTTTTCACATCTGTCTTTACACAAAGGGAAAAAACAGACCAACCTATCAAAAATAGTGCCATAAAAAACAAAATAGAAATACAAGTTAAGATAGGCAAGGAAATGGTAAGTGAACACCTGTCCAGCCTAGATGAGTTCAAATCACCAGGACCAGATGGATTACACCCAAAGTTCTTAAGGAACTGGCAGATGTGATCTGAGAACCACTGAACTATATTTTTCAAAGATCCTGGAGCACAAGGGAACTACCAGAGGACTGGAAAACAGCTGATGTAGTTTCACAGACCTATCAGCCTGACCTCAATATCTGGGAAGATTCTGGAAAAGATAAACAAACAATGAATCAGCGAACACCTACAGGCAAACAAAGTCATTACTAAAAGCCAACACAGGTTTGTCAAAAACAGATCATGCCAGACAAACCTTATTGTATTCTTTGACCAAGTGACAAAATTAGTGGACCAGAGGAATGCTGTGGATATAATTTACTTGGATTTCAGTGAGGCATTTGACAAAGTAGACCACAACCTACTACTTGAGAAGACAGAAAAATGCAGGTTAGACAGCATCACCACCAGATGGATCTGTAGCTGGCTGACCGGCTGTACTCAGCGTGTGGTCCTCAATGGAACTGCATCTACATGTAGGGAAGTGTGTAGTGGGGTCCCCAGGGCTTTGTTCTGGGCCTAGTGCTCTTCAACATCTTCATCAACGATCTGGATGAGGGGATAGATGGGGAACTCATCAAATTTGCAGACGACACCAAGCTGGCAGGAATAGCCAACACTCCAAAAGACAGGCTTAGGACAAAGGAAGATCTGGACAGACTTGAACACTGGGTGCTATCTAACAAAATGAAATTCAATGGTGAAAAAAGTAAGGTTCTACATTTAGGCAAGAAAAACCAAATGTACAGGTATAGTATAGGGGGTACTTGCTCAATAGTAGTAACTGTGAGAGGGATCTTGGAGTCCTATTGTACAATCACTTAAATATGAGCCAGCAGTGTGCTGCAGCTGCCAAAAAAGCCAACACAGTGGTAGGTTGCATTAACAGAGGGATAGAATCAAGATGACGTGAAGTATTAATACCACTTTACAATGCCTTGGTAAGGCCACACTTGGAATACTGCATCCAGTTTTGGTCACCACAATGTAAAAAAGAGGTTGAGACTCTAGAAAACATACAGAGAAGAGCAACAAAGATGATTAGGGGACTGGAGGCTAAAACATATAAGGAACGGTTGCTGGAATTGGGTATGTCTAGTTTAAAGAAGAGAAGGACAAGGGGGGACATGATAGCAGTGTTCCAATATCTCAGGGGCTGCCACAAAGAAGAGGTAGTCAAGCTATTTTCCAAAGCGCCTGAAGGCAGGACAAGAAGCAACAGGTGGAAACTAACCAAAGAGAGAAGCAACCTAGAACTAAGGAGAAACTTCCTGACAGTTAGAACAATTAACCAGTGGAACAACCTGCCTCCAGAAGCAGTGAATGCGCCAACACTGGACGTTTTAAAGAAAAGACTGGACAGCAATTTGTCCGAAATGGTATAGGGTTTCCTGCCTGAGCAGGGGGTTGGACTAGATGACCTCCAAGGTCCTTTCCATCTTTATCATTATTATTATTATTAAAATGCTCATTGTAAGGTATAGAATAGAATCTCCCATATCTGACCATTGTGTCAAGCTGTTCAAATCTTGCTTGCGTAAATACCTCCCTAAGGTGTTTTGGCAGTTGTAACTTCAAATAGCTACTTGAAAAGTATGCTTGTATTTACTCAGCCATTTCAAGTTACCCACCTTACTAAGGATCGCTATATCATTTTGTGCTTCTATATCCTTAATTCTTTGGGCAGCCCTGTTTTTGAATTGTTCTCCTATTACGCAAAAGACAGGAAGACCACACCTTCTTACAAAATTTGTTAGTTTGGTGACCCAGGAGATTTGTGATTGTAATTTTATTTGCTCTAGTAGTAGACATAACTTGGGAAGTCTATCAGTCTCCATTTCATTGACTTTGCACCAGTAGTTATAAGCTCTAATTTTGGATAGAGCATGAATTGTATGAATTCCCAATTCAGCTCTAACTGCTGCAGCAGATGTTCTTGGGTCTACACCCAGAACACATCTCAAATGCTGGGACTGTGTTTGTACTAAGACTGTGGTTGAGTACAGACTCCAAACTTCTGCTCCATACAAGAGCATAGTGGTAACCTTAGCTTTATATACCTTAATTAATGGGGCTAAGGACCCTGGGTAACTATGGTTCTTTAGTTTAAGCAATAGATTCAGGCGGGCTTTTGCTCTAAATGTACTTCGTTGATGATGGCAAACCCAAGATTCAGTCTTGAAAAAAGTTATGCCCAGATATACAAAGATGTTAATCTGTAATATAGATAATGACATAATAGACTTTGTATAATTTTAGAATAGAATAGACTAGAATACAGCTGGAAGGGACCTTAGAGGTCTTCTAGTCCAGCCCCTCTGCTCAAGCAGGAGAACCCATACCATCACAGACAAGTGACTATCTAGCCTCTTTTAAAAAACCTGCAGTGATGGAACACTCACGATAGGCAAGCTATTCCACTGGTTAATTGTCCTCACTGTCAGGAAGTTTCTCCTTAATTCCAGGTTGCTTCTCTCTTTGATCAGTTTCCAACTCTTGTCCTACACTCTGGTGCTTTGGTGAATAACGTGACCCCCTCTTCTTTGTGGCAGCCCTCAAATACTGGAATACTGCTATCATCTCTCCCCTATTTCTTCTTTTCTTTAGACTAGCCAAACCCAAGTCCTGCAGCCATTCTTCGTATGTTTTAGTCTCCAGACCTTTGATCATCTTAGTTGCTCTTTTCTGAATTTTTTCCAAACTCTCAACATCTTTTTTGTGATATAGTGACCAAAATTGATTGCAATATTCCAGGTGTGGTTTTACTAGGGTTTTATAAAGCTGTACTAATACCTCGCACGATCTTGATTCTATGCCTCTGTTTATACAACCCAGAATTGTATTAGCTTTTTTGGCTGCTGCTGCACACTGCTGGCTCATAGTTAATTGATCATCCACTAGGATTGCAAGGTCCCTCTCATTGTTTTTAAGCCAGATCTTGCCCAATCTGTACTTGTACCTTTGATTTTTCCTGCCTAAACTTTGCTTTTCTCCACATTGAAACTTATTTTGTTGGCTAGAGCCCATTGTTCAAGTTTGTCATGATCTTTTTGGATCCTGAATTTGTCTTCTGGGGTGTTGGCTACTCCTGCCAGTTTGGTGTCATCTGCAAATTTGATTGAGTACCTCTTCAATTCCCTCATCTAAGTCATTGATGAAGATGCTGAAGAGTACTGGACCTAGGACGGAACCTTGTGGTACCCCACTCTTACTTCTCTCCATGTAAATGTAATGCCATTTAGGACTATTTGTTGAGTCCGGTTTGTCAGCCAGCTACAGATCCATCTGGTGGTGATGTTGTCTATTCCAGTGGTTCTTAATCTTTTTGAACTAATCGCCCCTTTGAGCCAATGAGGAAGTTGTCATTGCCCCCCTCCCCCAACATAACCTCTCAATCACAACATAGGAAATAATTCTTCAATTTATGCAAACACTTTTTTTTTTTTTTTTAAATTGTCATCAGGACATATCAATGCAAATAATTTATTTCCAGTCTTTTTTCCATATCTCAACTGTGTGAAAAATTTTGGTGCCACCCGTCACTTTATTCCCAAAGTTCGTGATACATGTATTTCATTATTATCTTATTTATTCAAGACACTTAAATGTAATGACCACTGTAAACAAAATTCAATTGCAAGAAAGTGAAATGCCTGAAAAGAAAAACAGTAATATTTAGTGATTGAATTACAAGTGAAATTTAAGATGCAAAGAGAAATATAAAAAGGGCATAAGAACAAACCGCAATGCAGGAACTAAGAATTTCAAGACGAAAACTCTGAAACTAAATTAAGATTCGAGGAAAGTCACACACACTGTAAAAAGGATTAAAAAGACACAAAGAAAATATAATATCGAACTGGAGTGCACGCTAAAAAAATACAATACAAAGAGACACACAAAATGTTTTACAGAGCACAACAAAAATTCAAAAAAGAAGGTGAAAACTCAGACTGGAACGTGAAATCCAATGCAAGCAAATACAATGATAAAAGCTCAGACAATTATGAATGAAAAAAATGTATGTACACAAAAAGCAAAAAAAAAAAAAGAACATCAATGGCTGCCTTGTGCTTGGTGAGCTGATGCCAATTTCTTGATGTCTGGAACCATTTTTGTTAATCACATTCTTAAATCACCTACAAATTAAATGTTCGACTGCACTGGAACACTAGAAAAACACACGTGGGCGTCAATAAACTAGTTTCAACAATTACATTGACATTACAGCTGATGTCACAGGGGACAGCCACTCAGCATGCGATGTTTCAAAAGAAGCGCTCCCCCCTCCATTACTGCCCATTCTGGCCAATGGCTCACTGCTGTATGGGTAAAGGCTGCTGCACAACGTGCATGAAGATAAGCGATGCCTATTCACATATGTACAGCATTCTGTACTGAAGCTAGCTGGAGGAACATTTGAAAACACAATTCAATCCACTAATAGCGAGCAATCTAATGTTTTTGTATGACAGATATACAGCGATTCACTGTATGAAAAAGTCTCAAAAGTGTCCCCAAAACTTCTCGTACCATCTCCCTCATATCGCCCCCTTTTTGTTCCTTCACCCCCCTGAAAAACAAAATCGCCCCCTGGGGGGCAATATCGCCCAGGTTAAGAACCACTGGTCTATTCCACCTTTTTCTAGTTTACCAAGAAGTAGATTGTGGTCTAATTTATCAAATGTTTTAATTAGCATAGAGAAAATAATAGCTTGTGCCAGGATTCAAAAAACATTAGAGCAGTTATCATGATAATTCTCCACAAGTACATTTCATAACTAGAGGGTCAATCCTGAAAAAAAACTTTTTAATCATCCACAGTATATCCAAAATGGTCTATAGACTTGGAAAATCAAAGATGCCTTGATTACAGCTGTGGAATTAAGTATTCAAAGTTACATCACAAAACATAATAGGTATGAAGGTATGAAGAAGTTCATTCTCATTTAATATGTTTACTTTTTTCTCCAGTTTGTTTGCCCATCTATTCAAGAAAATTCTTGGTAGCAAAGAAATTAAAAAATATGACATTCCATTAAACCTCACCCAATCAAGACTCCATTTTGGGTCCAGTAAAATTTAATTGTTCGAACTATTTTATAACCTGCGTGCCTGATTCTGGTTTTATGCTGTTCTTTGTTACTGGATGGCTTGACGCTGTCTTTGATCATTCTACCCCTCTCTCAGCTCTGCAAATGCAACCACTGGGTGTCAAGTTTTGCACCGAAGTTTTGGTTACTAAGCGAATGATGGCACGCACATCCTTTTCGATATATGTCCTGGACAGATCCACTCGGCTCCCCTAGACTACCAAAACGGTTTAGATAAATTGATTTAAAAGTACCCTTGTCCAGTGGTCCCAACTATTAAACTTAATGCTTGAGGTTACACAAGCACCTGCATGTTAGCGGGTGATGCAGCGTTTCCACTGGACATTTGGCTGGCGAACGGAGCCTATCCAGAGCCGGAGAATCATTATTGTTCTCGGGAGAGCTGATCCCTTTCCGTATTCACCCCACCCCGTGAGATTCGGGGCTCTTACTTTGGGCGGTACGGGTTCCCCCCTCCTCTCTTCTCCGCGTACTCGAGGAGGACGGAGCGAGCACGCGCTCCCAACCTCAAATTCTGCCAGTGCGAAGCGCGGCGTAACTAGAGGCGGCGTTGAAAAAGCTACAAATAGACAACAAGTAAGTACGACAGGTCTTTTCGCTTCTCTTTTTACGGGATGATCTGATCTTTGGAAGAAGCAAGGACAACCTGTTCGCTTTTTGAAGGTAGTGTGAGAGGTAGGCGCTTAGCAGCTAATTGTCTAGCCAAACCTTGCCAGCTCTGGAGTGTGGGAAAGGCTTTGGCGATGTCCCGCTCCCGGCCTGAGGACAACCTATAAAGCCTGCGCTGTCCGGTAGAGATACTCGTGTGTTTTAAGAGAAAGAATCTGAGAAGGAATAGTACATGTTCCCCTGTGTCTGTCTTTACGCGTGTCTCTCTGTATGTGTTTATATATGGGCATGTATGTATGAGCCCGTACGCGGCATCACTGCGCGGGCCCGAGGCACTCTTACTGCAAAACCAAAGAGATTGGATATTTGTCGCGATTATGTCTAACTGCTGTTACTTCCTCCTGCCCAATCCCCCCCGCCCGATATGTTATGTTCAGAGATGCCCACATCTTTTCGTTCTGCATTGCACTGCAGCAAGTTAGAAAGCCGCTTATTAAAAGGAATCACAATAGCCGAGAAAGCATCATTTGGGAATACGCTAAAGAATGTAGTTTTTAGTCACAGTCGATTATCATTTATACCCTTAAATCCATTAATTTATCTATGATTTAACTCAGACGGGGGAGGGCAAACTATTGTCAACCTATAAGCAGTATTACTTTCTAATGATTGCCTATAGTTGGTATGTTAAATCAGTGATGGACTTATTGAATAACAAAAAACATTATTGAGAATACTATTGTAATTATAAATTAAATGTAAAATAAGGCCTTGACTAGTTTGGTGCAGTGGTTAAGGCACTAGGCTAGAAATTGGCAGGCTATTAGTTTTAGTCCCAATTTAGGCAGAAAGCCAGCTCAGTCACTCTCTATCAGCCCCAATAGAAAAGCAATAGAAAACCCTTTTGAAAATCTTGTCAAGAAAGCAAGTAAGTCTTGTCCAGGAAGTCACTAGGAGTCCAAAATGATTGGAAGGCAATCAGTTTTTTCCCATTCATAATATTAATCTGAAACTGGTCAACTTTTAATGGACCTAACAATGATGAAGAATAAGGGAAATACATCCCAGTAATATTAGGGGATGGGGGAAATATGTTTCCTATTTCTATTCTAAATAGAATGATTGATATATCCTTATATTAGATTCATTTATTTATTTTGATGGCAGTCATTTTTTGAATGGCAAAGTGTCTGTATTTTATAGTTTAAACAATTTAAATAGTACTAATTATGCATAGTTCAGGGGAAAAAAGCCTTTTAAAATTTATTTGTTCAAACTAACTAATTGTTGAATTGGGGCATCCAGGGGATGGATGTGGTTGTTAATAATATCAAAGTGGCAAGCATTACAGGCAGTCATAGACTCATCCCATTTCTAATATGAGCAGGAAGCATCACCCATATATACTAAAGGATAGGTTTTATGATCACCCAGCTGCAAATGCCATTTCATAACCAGAGATTTGTCTTCCTGAGAAACTGCTATATCGAATCCAGACTAACAATGGACACATCTTTTCAGTAATAGTTCTATTTTGTGAGTTTCATGGGAATGGAGTCTAAATTAGGCATTGTTTATTCCAATTAGCTCAATGTGATGGATATCTAGGTGCTTCTAATAATTCTTTTTACATTGATTTTAGTAGGATCTACTGAACTTTCAATGAAATTTTGCACATATTTATTCAGAAGTAAACTCTATTCAGTTTGACAGGGCTGCACCAGAGTAAATCACAACGATATGGACTCACCCCAGAGTTTCAGACACTATTAGAAAGTAATGAAATGCATTTTAAATATACATTTTAAACAGGAAGAAATGAGTATGACAGAAATAGTAAGTATCATAAAATAAGGTCATAAGTTCTGAACAGTTTCTCAAAATTTTATTTCTATAACACTTAAAATGTGGTTCTTATTTTTAATGATATAGATTTATCAACAATTCTATACAGGTTATTTGATACAGTGATGTAGGTACACATCAGCATGAGCAATCTACTAGACTGTTGCAAAAAATTAGCATTCTGGAAGCTTAAAAGAAAAAACACTTATTTTTCATTGGTAACTTTTTCATTAAATGTATAATGTAAATAAATAATTCCCTGAGAATTTCATCCTGGTGTATGGGAAATATAAAAAAAGCTACACTAATTCTTAACTTAAGATTTTTAGGAAGTGACCAATAAAATATAATACCTAATTGTAAATGATATTGATAAAAATAATTGATGAAGGAAAAACACAATTAGTGATGCAGGTTCTTATAATGCATTGTCATGCACATTATACCAAGATGGAAATGTATTTCAGAAATGAATTGGAACTAGATGAGTCTTTTTTATCTGTCTTTGAAGAGTTGTGGTAATTGAAAACTTAGATCCAGTTTTTGATTCAATGTGTTCCAAAACCAGTTACATCATACAGCTTTTCCTGTTGATGTTGCCAGTGATCCAAAGAACTCTGCTGTTAGATTTGTGCAAATCTCTTGAGAAGATTTTACACTTTTCTGCTTTGAAAAGCAGCCTTATTTCTGTCAATATAATAAAGTGAATGAATTTTAAACTTGAAGAGATTCTCATGTTATAAATTACTGTAACATGAGAGAATACTCTTCTTCTGGTTGCTTTCCATCTTCTTCCCAAGTGAATAATATGAGCAGTCATCTTTGCTGAAATGCAACAGACTGCATTTTGTTCCATAAAAACATGTCAACAAGTATCTGTCATGGTTATGACAGATGAAACTCTTTAAAGAACTTTGAGGCATTGTTTACCTTAAAGAATATTTATTTGAGAAGCATAGCATCGGCACTAACACAGTCGAAGCCAAAAATTGAATTCCCCTCCCCTGAGCACATAGTATTAAAGCACAATTCCCTCCTCCAATTAACTGTCATAAATTACATTCTCCAATTAGTTTGAAATGCAGGCTTTCCCTTCAGTTCTCCAACTTGCCAATTCTTATCATGTCTTATTTCAATAACTTTGATTCACAGACTAGGTCCAGTATTGTTATGTCTAGCTAAACTCTCATGCACATTTCTCCCCCCAGCATCATCTAACTCTAACTTTAACTCTAAAAGTAAAACATAAAAAGAAAATGGTTGCATCTCCAACTGTTGTCAAAGCAAAACATCCAGTGTTAGCAGCGTTGACAGTATCTTTCATTTGCATAATATCTTTAAGTTATTTTACAGTCTTACATTTTCTCAGGAAATAAAAATGTAAAAGTTTTCAGCAATGCTCTTTAAGGATGCATGATTTTGTTAATTTGAAGAAATTTGCAGTCTTTATGAATAGATTAGGTAAAGATTGTAGTCAAAGAAGAGCATACACCAAAACAAAACCTAAATAATAAGATAATATAGGCAGTAATAAAATATGTTAATTATGAATTCATTGGCAATGAAACACAAATTCTTGGATTTTTTGGAAATTACATTTACTTATCAACTAAGGGGAAAAAAGATATATTTTTTAGGAATTTTATAAAAATTGAATAGTAAAGTCATTCTAGATTAGTGCCAGATTGTATAGAACAGTGGTTCTCAACCTTTCTAATGCCGTGACCCCATAATACAGTTCCCCATGTTGTGGTGACCCCAAAGTGGGTGTGGCCACCAATAAGAGGGAGTAGGACAGCTAGGGAAAAGGGAACAAAATGGTGGACAGCATGGTTTGGCGACCCCCATGAAATGGTCGTTTGACCCCAAATGGGGTCCCGACCCACAGGTTGAGAACCACTGGTATAGAAGGAGTGGTGTGTGTGTGTGTGTGTGTGTGTGTGTGTGTGTGTGTATATATATATATATATATTTTCTGAGGTTTTCGCGGGTGTTTGTATGTAGGTCTTTGGTTGTTCTGGTTTTCTTCCACGTAAAATTGGAAGTGTCTTGGCGACGTTTCGACGAAGTCCCATTCGTCATCTTCAGGCTGGTGCTTTCAGCTTCGTGCTTTGAGCAGCAATGTGTGGTCTTAGCTGTTTATTCCTTTTAACTGCCAGTGGAGGTATGAACTGATTGGGTGGGAGCTTGGCTGTGTTCTGGTTGGGTGGAGGTGTGTTCTGAATGGTTAGGGGCTTGGCTGTGCTCTGATTGGCTGGGGGAGTGTTCTGTTTGGTTGTGCTCAGGTTAGTCTGAGTTGCAGAGGGGTTTAAGATTTTGGACTGCCTTGCTATTTTCTGGCTTCGCGTTCGTGGTCGTGTCTCCTCTTCATGGAGGGTGTCAGTTTGCTTCATGTATGGATTGGAGGGGTTTAAAGTGGCTAATGATGCAGCTGTGGTCTGGCTTCTGGTTTGTGGTCGTGCCTCGTCATCGGTGTGGCTTTGGGTTTGTTTTTTGCGTGGATGTGTGGTGGTGACCTCCTGTGTGGTTTTTGTGAGTGTGGGTCTGGTATCATTTTTTGTGTTAGGGAGTTGTTTGTCAATAAGGGCGGGTTTCCAAATGGCTGGTAGGCGGGAGGTATCATCTCGCTTGTTCATGCTGTGTGGGCGTTTTTCTATCTCGATGGCTTCTCTGATTATTCTGTTATTAAAATGTTCACTTTTGGCAATGGTTCTGGTATTTTTAAAGTCAATTTCATGTCCTGTGGCTTTAAGGTGTTGGACCAGGGAAGATGTTGGTTCCTCTTTTTTGACTGAGTTCTTATGTTCTTCAATGCGTGCACTTATTCTTCTGTTGGTTTGTCCGATGTATGTGGTGGGACAAGTGGTGCATGGGATTTCGTATACTCCTTGATTTTCTAATTCAATTTTATCTTTGGGGTTTCTAAGGATGGTGGATATTTTTCTGTTTGTGCAGAATGCTGTTTTGATGTTGTGTTTATGGAGGATCTTACTGATTCTGTCTGTGGTGCCTTTTATGTATGGGAGGAGGGCTTTGCCGTTTTCTTGTTCTTTGTCTTGGATTTTAGTGGGGGTTTCTTTTTGGATTAGGTTTGTAATCTTATTTCTTTGGAATCCATTGGATGTTAGTACATTGGTGAGAGTGTGTAGTTCGGGTTTTAGGTGTTGTTCGTCAGCTAAGCGTTTTGTTCTGGAGATGAGTGTCTTGGCTACAGAGTTGATCTGTGCTGGGTGGTGGTGTGAGAGAGCGTGCAGATAGCGGTTTGTGTGTGTTTTCTTCTGGTAGATGGTGTGTCCTAGGGAGCCATTGGATTTCTTGTAGACTAAGACATCCAGGAAGGGAAGTTGGTTGTTAGCTTCTGTTTCCATGGTGAACTGTATTTTGGGGTGTAGGCTGTTGAGGTGTGTGAGGAAGTTGTCCAGTTTTTCTTTCCCATGTGGCCAGATTATGAAGGTGTCGTCTACGTATCTGAGCCAGAGTTTGGGTTTGTGATCCGATTTTTCTAGAGCTTGGGTTTCAAAGTGTTCCATGTAGAGGTTGGCAATGACAGGTGAGAGGGGTGATGGGATTGCCATTCAGCTAATCTGAGGTTGGGAGAACTGGAGACGGACGAGGATAAAAATACAACTAAGAAGAGAAAAAAAGCGCAGGCCAACTACACACGGCTGAACCAATCAGGCCCCATAACAAGATCAAGGAGCCGAGTGCAAACCTCGGCACGCCTATAAAAAGACCTTCTCATTCTCTGGCACGCCAGCCCTGAGGATGCCGGCAGGTGACGGCGAAAGCTTGGCGCTTTTTAAAACTTTTATAGTTTTAACCCATTAAAAACTTCTTTAGTTTTTATTACCCTAGTGTTCATTTTTATATTTTATTATATATATATATATATATATATATATATATATATATATATATATACGTATAGCAAATTCAACTTATCTCATTGGGCAGGGCAAAATACACTCTTGTAGAGTATTATTACTAAATATCATTTCCAGGAATGATGATGATGTCAAACATCAAATCTTGGTTAAGATCAACTGTAATGTCTACAAATACATTTCAACTTTATGTAATATTCATTTATATACAGTTGGCTTACAGTTTAAGGAAGGGGGAAATTCCTTACAAGTATATATCATTCCCATTATTATTATTTGTTGGAATAGTCATGCGCAGGAAGAGTCATGTGGTAACTCAGTCAACCAATGTGAAGAAAGTGCTATTGAGTCTGTGCAAAAGAGTATTGAGTTAAGAGCTGGATTTCCAGTCTCTGGTTTATCTCTGTATCTCTCTGCAAGAAGTCTTCAATTGAGCTATGTTGCTGTAAAGAAGAATGTATGGTATTGTAAATATTTTTATATGAATATAAAGAAGTTATTTTGAATCAGCTAAATGCAGTCAACCGCGAGAGCTTCTGATTTATTTTTTCACCAATAGAGAAATTAAAATTCTCTAAAGGTTGTGGGCCCAGAGCTTACTAAGGACTGCATTGTAATTTAAAGCTGGAAGAAATTGCCTGTGTTTAGAAAGTATAAGAATAAGGCAGAATTAGCAGAATGGCTGCAATGGAATTTAAGGAAAGCTGTGTGCCTCATTTGAGCCAGAAGAATTATATTGTGTGGGCTGCAAAAATGGAATGTTTGCTCAAAGCAAAAGAGCTGTGGTATACTGTAGAAAATCCACCACAAGTGTTTGCAGCAGTTGATCAGAAAAGTCATGAGCAAGCAATGGCTTATCTCATCTTGAATTTAGATGATTTAAAGACTGCAAAGGACATTTGGTTTAAGTTGAGAGCTGTGCACGTGAATGTTTCTGCATGCAATATAGTGCAATTGTCAAGAAAACTTTACAGGGCCTGTTTGCGACCACGTGAATCTGTGGAAAAGCATTTAAATAAAATGCAAAGTTTATTTTTGGACTTAGAACAACATGGGATTAAATTCCCTGAGTCCCAAAAGGTTTTATTGGTGTTGAACAGTTTAGATAAAACCTGGGACACAGTTTTTGCCATATTTGAGTGTAAAGAAGAGCAAGACTTAAATTTTGAGGCTTTAAAGGCATGTTTGCTTAGTGAACAAGAAAAGCTCCATTTTAGAAGCAGCCATGAGGAGGTGAAATTCCTGAGGAGGGGGTCCAGACTGCAAGTCTCCGAAGAAGAAACATTTTGCAGGCAGAGAGCTAAGCAAGAAAATAATTGCTACATTTGTGGAGAAAAAACACATCTGAAAAAGAATTGTTTGCAAAGGAACAATTTGCAGCAAAGGACACTTGTGCAACCAAAAAGGACTGATTTGCAAAAGGAACATTTTGGTGTTGCAAAAATTTGTTATAGCAACAACAGAAACAAGTGGCTAATAGATAGTGGGGCAAGTCAAACAATTGTTAATGACTCTGAATTATTTTGCAGATTTGTTCCAGTAGCACAAGAAGCTGTGGCTTTGGCAAATGGCCAGAAAGCAAAAGTCATCGGAAAAGGTGATGTAAAAATTCCATATTTGGACTTCCGGTGGTTAAAGCGGCGATGATGGCAGCTACTTTGTAGCCGTCCTTCTGAGACGGTGTCAGATCCGTGGAGCACAGCGCTTATCAGCTGGCTCGCGGTTCGAAATCCCCTTCCCGGGCGAAGGGAAGGGGTAGAGACTGCATGAATAGAGGTAGAACCTCTTAACCTTCCCTGGATTTTTTTTTAGGGGGGTAGAAAGAGTGCTCCCTCGGAGTTAATTGCCTTCTCCGCCTCTCAGCTGTCTTTGCTTCTTCGGAAGCAAAGCGAAACGCCGCTACCATCTCCGCACTCAAAGCTGCTTGGTGAGTGACTTTTAAAGCGGACAGAACTGTTTAAAGGATTTTACTTAGAGTTAGAGATTTATTTTCCTTAATTTTTTCTTTTTAGTATAAGCTGACTTTTCTTTTTTTTCACTTTCTTTTTTTTTGGGCGGAAAGTGAGAGTGAAAGTAAAATGGCGTTTTGAAAGGTTTTTTTTCCTATCTCCGGAAAGAAAAGACGGACTGATTGAACCGTATGCTTGACATTGTTTTTTTTTCTTAAGCCCTTCTTTTTCTTTTAAAGTGCCTTGGGAGTTTTTACTTTTATTGTATTTTTCCTGGTCTTTTTACTTGTAAGGATTTAAGTACTTTTATTCCCTTTTTTAAGAAGAAAGAAAGATAGGTTAAAATGGCTTCAAAGAGACAACCAGCTTCTATAGTTTCCAAGGTGATTTCTTCTCCTGTTACTGCAACTGTTCAACAACAACTTAAAGTAACACCACCGGTGCAACAACCTAAGGGTATATCTCCACCTTCTCCTCCCCCATCAGGTACATCTGCACAAGATTTTAAGGATATAATGGGAAAGGCTGTGTCTCAATTTAGGGAGGAAGTGACGCAACTTCTGGAACAGAGCAAATCTGAAACTAAGGAAGAATTGAAGAAGGAAATGAAGGAGCTTTATGTACAGAATAATACTATTTTGAGGGAAGATATAGTCTCAGCTTTATCTGGATTGGTTTCTGTGGTTGTGAAGCTGGACTCCAGAGTGGAAGAAGTCAAAGAAAAAGTAGAATTTTTGGATTATAAATTTCAAGATATGGAAAAAAAAGTGGAAACCTCACAAGATGATATTCTTATGTTTCAGTACAGACAGATGGAACATGCCTTGAGAATCAGAGGCCTTAAAGAAGATAAGAATCAAGATCTGATGGAAATGGTGATCAATGATTTGGCTGTTGTTCTGAATATAGATAAAGATGAATTACGTGGAGAAGTGGAAAAAATCTACAGAGTTAATTCTTGGATTGCGAAACAGTAGAATTTGCCTAGAGATGTGGTGATCTACTTTGCTAAGAAGTCTCTGCATAATCAGATTTTACAAGCTTTTTATAACAAAAGATTCCAGATTGCTGCTCAAGATATTATTATTTTAAAGGAAATCCCATCCAAAATCTTAAGAAGCAGAAAAGATTTTGCTTTTTTAGCAAATGAACTCAAAGCAAGACTGATTTCATTTAGATGGGAGATTCCGATGGGTATTGTTTTGAGCCATGCGGGGACACGTTATAGACTTAATACAGTTGCTAAAGCTAAAGAATTTTATAATACGGTCCTGGGTGCAGGCTCATCCTCATCTACTCAGAGAGCCTTGAGTGATAAAGAGGTGGAACAGCAGTCTGAGGGATCAGGCTTGATGGCTGCTGGGCAGGCGGAATGGATGCGTCAAGCAGAGGTTAAAGAACAGAGAATGACCCGTGCAGCATATAAACGTAAGGAAAAGGAGCAACAGAAGAAAGAAGCTAAAGAATCTGCTCATCAGATTGTTTCAATGCCGGTGGGAGGAGCAAGACCCAAAAGTTCTGCAACACATTCTTCAGTAGCAGATCTTGAGGGAATCTTCTCCAGGCTCCTGGTTGAGGGAGATGGCAAAATTCCTGACCTGGAATGTTAACGGTTTAAACATCCCCCAGAAGAGGAAGAAAATCTTTCATTATTTAAAGCAACACAACAATGACATTATTTGTTTGCAGGAAACTCATATTTTACTTAAAGATCAAAAATACTTAGCTAACCTTCGCTTGGGATCTCATTTTATATCTCCTGCCCCTGGGAAAAAAGGGGGTGTGGTAATTTATGTTAAGCAAAATTTATCAGCTTGTTTGGTAGAATCAGATCCCCAAGGAAGATATGTTATGGTTGAACTTGGTTTATATGGTAAGAAAATACTTATTGTGGGACTGTATGCACCAAACCAGCAACAGGAACAATTTTATAAGTTGTTACATCAGAAAATAACTTTGTTGGACTATAGGTCTGTGATATTAATGGGAGACTGGAATGGTGTTTTAGATACACAAAAGGACAAAAAAGGTTCTTCTATTTTTTTCAAACAGGCTAAACTACCTAAAGCCTTTTTTGAATTGAAAGAAGATTGGGAACTGAGAGACTATTGGCGTGAACGTAATCAAGAGGAAAGAGACTTTACCTTTTTTTCAGACAGACACAAATCCTTTTCAAGGATTGACTTTTTTTTGATTACAACAGATTTATATAACAGGGTGAAGAATATTAAAATCTTTCCTAGGACATTGACAGATCATAGCCCAGTCTGGATGGAATTGGTCACTGAGAAAGAAGAGAGGAGATCCTGGAGGTTGAATGAGAATTTATTTAAACAAGAAAAAAAATGTTCAAAAACTAAAGGAATGTTTAAAGGAATATTTTGCTCTAAATATGAATAAGGGAACATCAATGTCAATGGTATGGGATGCAAGTAAAGCCTTTATGTGTGGGATTTTGATAAAAATGAACAATTTTCATAGACAGAAGCAGACTCAGAAACATAAAGAATTAGAAGATGAGATTAAATTAAAAGAGAAGCTTTTAATTTCAAATCCTTCAGATGAAAAGGTGAAAGGAGCTATAGAATTGTTAAAAACACAATTTAATATGTTGATGGCTGATCAAGCTGCAACCAACTTATTGTTCATGAAACAAAATATATTTTGTAATACTAACAAACCAGGGAGATGGTTGGCTTATCAGTTAAGAAAGAAACAGAGACAGAGAATTATAGACAAAATAAATTATAATGGCAAATTGGTTTATCAGAAAGAATTGATAAAGAAATCTTTCTTAGATTATTATCAAAAATTATATAAGAGTACTAATGTACAAACTACAGATATAAATAATTACTTAAGTAAAGCTAATTTTCCTAAATTAACAGAAGATCAGAAAAAAGAGATTAATGGTTTAATTACCAATGAGGAAGTTGTGACAGCTATTAAGCAATTGAAATTAGGCAAGGCGCTGGGTACGGATGGTTTGACGTCTATTTATTATAAAACTGTAGTAGAAGAGATGACCCAACCGTTATGTGAGCTTTTTAATAATATATTACAGGGCTTAGAGATCCCTCCGTCATGGCGTAATGCTTTTATATCTTTGATTCCAAAAGAGGACCAAGATCTCACCTTGCCTAAGAACTATAGGCCTATATCTCTTTTAAATGTGGATTATAAAATTTTTGCAAAAATTATAGCCAATAGGTTCATGGGGGTTTGGCAGCAGCTTATACATAAGGACCAATCGGGTTTTATAACTGGAAGGTATATGAAAAATAATGTTAGACAAATTATTAATTTATTGGAATATTTAGATAAAAACAACCAAGTCCCTGCAGGGCTGATATTTTTGGATGCTGAAAAAGCCTTTGACCAGTTGAATTGGCAGTTTATGTTATGTTTAATTAAGGAGATGAATTTTGGACAAAATATATTACAAGTTTTATCTAATATATATCAAAAACAGACTGCTCAACTTATTGTAAATGGGGGTTTATCAGAGGTTTTACAATAGAAAAAGGTACAAGACAGGGATGTCCATTATCTCCGTTATTGTTTGTCTTAACATTGGAAATTTTGTTAATTAAAATTCGGGAGTCTCAAGAAATAAAAGGAATAGAAATTAATAAAAAAGAATATAAGTTAAGAGCTTTTGCAGATGACTTGGTTGTCACTTTGTATCAACCTACTTATTCGGTAGTTAAATTATTATAACTGATTCAGCAATATGGGTGCGTTTCGGGCTTTAAAATTAATAATAATAAGACCAAAATATTATCAAAAAATATGACTAATTGTGATAAACAGACTTTGGTCAATTTAACAGATTTTGAAGTTGTTGACAAGGTAAAATATTTGGGGGTTACACTATCTGCTTCTAATGCAAAACTGTATAAAAATAATTATGAAAAGTTGTGGATTGGGGTACAGAAGGATTTAATGAATTGGAATAATTTACAGTTATCTCTTATGGGTAGAATTGCAGTTATTAAAATGAATGTTCTGCCAAAGTTTCTTTTTTTGTTTCAAACGTTACCCATTTTAAAGAATGAACTTAACCTAAATGAATGGCAGAAAGGTATTAACAAATTTATTTGGGCAGGGAAAAAACCAAGGGTCAAACTTAAAATTATGCAAGATTTTCGTGAGAGAGGTGGACTCAAGGTACCAAATTTGAAATTGTATTATGATGCGGTGGTACTAACATTGATTAGTGATTGGGTGAATTTAACAAATGTAGAAATACTCCATTTGGAAGGCTGGGATTTACTTTTTGGATGGCATGCCTATTTAATTTTTAATAAAAAAAATGGACTGGGTTTTTAAATCTCATATTATAAGAATTTCTTTGCTTAGGGTGTGGAGGAAATATTATAGAAGTGATTTTAAAATACCATTATGGGCCATACCTTGGCATGCGATAGAGGGAATAAAGAAAGGAGTCAAGATGGATACGGTTTCTTATATACAATTACTTAGATGGGATGGTCAAAATTGGCAGTTAAAATCTTTGGAAGATTTAACACATGAAAATCTTACTTATTCATGGTTTCAATATAGACAAATAGTGGATAGATGGAAGACAGATTGTAATATGGGATGGCTTAGAGAAGATGAAAATCTCATCAAACAAGTAAGGGATCAAAGACCAACCCATATCATGAGGGTTTATGGGGTTTTAGTGGAAATGGATTCAGAATTTGAATTAATTAAAGATTGTATGATTAAATGGGCACAAAATATTGGTGAATCAATTTCACTGGATACTTGGGAACTTATTTGGGTGAGGAATATTAAATTCACACAAGCACAGAACTTAAGAGAGAATTTTTATAAAATGTTTTATAGATGGCACCTTGATCCAAAGAAAATGTCCATTATGTACCCTGATCTACAGCCTAAATGTTGGAGATGTGGTTGTTTGGACGCTACTTATTTTCATATTTGGTGGTCGTGTAAAAATATAAAAGCCTTTTGGATTAAGATATGGTGGAATATTCAAAGAATTTTTAGAAGGAGGGTAAAATTTACCCCGCAATTATTTTTATTAGGTATTATTACTGACTGTGATGCTAAGGAAGTTATACTGATGCTAAATTTGATCACAGCTGCTAGGCTGTTAGTTGGACAATATTGGAAGAAGGATTCTTTGCCTACTTTACAAGAGTGGTTTTATAAAGTTTCGTATTTGGCAGAAATGGCAAAGATTACGGCTTTCTTAAAGGAGCAATCTCAAGAGAATTTTTTTGTTGTATGGGAAAAATGGATAAATTTTATTCAACACAATTTGAATATGGAAAAATATTATCTAGCTTTTTCATAATTTGTATTGATTGCTTTTTTTCTTTTTTTTCTTTTGTTTCCGTCTTATGAACTTTTATTTTTTTTTATTTTTTCTTCTTTCTTTTTTTCTCTCTCTTTCCTTTTTCTTTTTTCTCTCTTTTTAAGTATTTTTTCTTTTTTTCTTAATGCTTATATCATATATATATTATTATTAATTATTTTATAAGTTGTAAATGTTGTTTAAGTTTTTTTTTAAATTTTTTTTTAAATAAGCCTATATTCAGTTCTGGGAAGTTCGGGGAGGGGGGAGGGAGGGGTGGGTTTGGGAGGGATTGGGTGAGGGTTGTTGTTTATTTGTAAAACTTTTAAAAAATTTTCAATAAAAAAAAATCCATATTTGGAATGAAAGTTTACCAATGTGCTTTGTATACCTGAGATGGAACATAATTTGTTAAATGTGTCTAATTTAGACAAACAAGGTTTTGAGATCATTTTTGTAAATGGGAAGTGTCTCATCAAAAGGAATGGGAATATTTGTGCAGAAAGCATAAAGGAAGATAATCTATATGTATTGCAGGGACAAAAGGTTCAATGTTCCCATATATTTAAGAATGTTGCAGAGCATGATTCATGTGTTCATCTTCTACATAGAAGACTTGGCCATGCAAGCTTTAAAGTTTTGCAGCAAATGCAAGATTTTGCAGAAGGGCTAAATTTGAACGGATGCAAAACATATCTGGACTGTGCAGTATGCAAAGCATTGAAATCAAAGGCATTCCCAGTTAGTAAACGTAGCACAAGACAAACAAAATGAGTTCTAGAGCTGGTCCATGCAGATCTGGTGGGACCTATGCAAGCCAGTTTGGGAGGAGCAAAATATGGTAATTGTTGATGATTATAGCAGGTATAGTTTTTGCTACTTGCTTAGAGCAAAGACAGAGGTGCTACAACAATTCAAACAGTGGGTAAGTTTTGTAGAGAGAAGGTACAGACAACAAGTGTGTCAGTTGCAAACAGATAGAGGTACTGAATTTATGTCAACTAAATTCCAACAATGGTTGGGGCAGTTGGGGATAAGACACAGATGTACAAATCCTTACACAGCAGCAGAGAACAGTGTAGCTGAAAGAAGGAATGTGTTTTGCAAACAAAGATTCATTATTAGAGGATTCTGGTATGAGCAGGTCATACTGGGAAGAAGCCATATTGACTGCAAATTATATAGTTAACAGGCTGTGGAATTCCTCCATTAATAATACTCCATATGCCATTCTATATGGGAGAAAGCCATCACTGGCACATTTGAGAATTTTTGGAAGTACTGCATGGGTACATATTCCGAAAGCAATCAGAAGAAAGGGACAGCAAAAGGCAAGAAACCTCAGGTTTGTGGGCTATGAGCCAGGATCAAAAGGATATCGCTTTAGTGATGGAAGTAAAAGAATTGTAATTTTAAAGTCTGCTAATTTTGCAGAACAAAATTGGGACAGAATTAATGCAAATTCTGGGTATGTCTCACTTAATGGCGGTGATCTATTTAATGACAATAACTCATCTAATGATAAAAAAATGATTATTGAAGATGTCAATGTTCAGGGAGGAGAGGCTGAACAAGACATGAAGCCAGAAAGACTTGAGACACAGGAGCAGTTAATACCATGTAGGTCAGAGCGATGTAATAAAGGAATTCCACCCGACAGGTATTCTGCCAGCAAAGTAAAGGTTTGCAATGTGTGGTATGAGCCAAGATGTTATAAAGAAGTGTTGGCTTTACCAAAAGCTGAACAAGAAAGATGGAAGGAAGCCATGGATAAAGAGATGAAATCCATGGGAGACCATGAAGTATTTAAATCAGTGACATTGCCACAGGGAACGAAAGCTGTGGGTTGTAAGTGGGTATATAAGAAAAAGGTATTGCCAAATAATGATGTACAGTATAAGGCCAGGTTAGTGGCACAAGGTTTTTCACGATTAAAGAATGTATTAAGTTAATAGGTCTGATGTCTCTTCCTGTCATGAAGGGAGGAGTGTTGGAATATTCATGAGAAGGAAGAGTCATGTGGTAACTCAGTCAGCCAATGTGAAGAAAGTGCTACTGAGTCTGTGCAAAAGAGTATTGAGTTAAGAGCTGGATTTCCAGGCTCAGGTTTGTCTCTGTATCTCTCTGTAAGAAGTCTTCAATTGAGCTATGTTGCTGTAAAGAAGAATGTATGGTATTGTAAATATTTTTATATGAATATAAAGAAGTTATTTTGAATCAGCTAAATGCAGTCAACTGTGAGAGCTTCTGATTTATTTTTTCACCAATAGAGAAATTAAAATTCTCTAACATTATTCAGATTAGTTGCTGACCTATTATAGTTTCTTACTATAAATACTGTTTTTTAAATAGAATGTAAAAATAGACTACAAATGTTTGGAAAGACAAATTGAGCTTGTTTCCACCCATGTTTTATTTTCTTACAATTGTTTAAAAATTAAATTATATAAATGCTTCTTACACTGAATGTTTCTTACAGCAGATATCCAATAAATTGAAATACATTTTTAATATGAAACATCCAGGTGCTTATTTTGAACTTGAGCGGAATCTAGAGACTGAGTCCATTGGATGTTTATTCCCAAGGAGACTTTTAGAATGAATTGATTTCCTTGCAAATTTTTTTTGAAAAAAATTTTTTAATAGTATACTGCATATTATATTTCTCATAGCTTTTGAAAAGAAAAACTGAAAAGAAAACATTACATAATTTTACCAAAGGACCAAGTGAATCTGTGGTCTATTTTAAAAGTGAATAATTTTATTCTGAATTTTCAGTTGTTTAGACTATTGTTTTAATATTTCAGTTAATGTAATGATTTACATTGTAATGACAGCAGTTTGATTACATAAGCAAATTTTGACATTATTAAAGCTACAATATTGATCAGTGCTACAGCAATTTAAGCAATATACATTTTGGTTGCAGGAAGAGACATACAAAAGATAAAAAGTATAAGCATTCTTATATTGTCAGGACTGGACAGCTCCTAATATTAATATATAATCATCCAAAGTGTAAAGACATTTTAGTTCTGTTCCTACTAGATTAATATTGAATCCCATAAAATAACATATATCTCAGCAGTCCGTGTTTCAGCAGTTCCGGTAATAATGAAACTGGTCACTTGGTGTCTTCTTGGTGTTTAGAATAACCAAAATTACCACACAGGATATACATTGTGTAAAAGAAAAAGAAAATCCCTCCACAGAGATGAAAATCATGTAAAATCCAATATGTAGGGAAATAGCATAATACAACCTCTGTGTATCTCAGTTCTAAGAGCTTAAGGCATAAATTAATTGTGTATACCATTCTGATAATCTCCAATTCTAAGTCATTCTTTTATAAAGCTATGGCATGTTAGTGGCTAGATTCAAGTATCAGAGGTTAAAGATGATTATTTAATCCAGGTTTATTAACTAGACTGTGGGATGAATTCACAATCTTAAGTCATACATCAAGTTTATAGACTACAATAGCTAGGTTTATATAAGCTATTATTTTAGCGTCACATGGAATTTAGCAAGTGTTTACAACTTGCTGACAAGTTAGATTCTGGTTAAATTCATGTGTAATCACAATAAAAGCCAGATCTTCATGTGATTGATGTGCAAACAGCTGGAAACAAAATATCCCAGCCTCCATATATTTCATCTCCATCTGGAAATACAAATAATACTTCCATGCTATCCTATCTAACTCATTGTAGACTTTCCTTTGCAGCCACAAAAGCTGTTTTTGCTCATGCTTTCTTCTTTTCATTGTTCATCTTTTTGAGCAAAAATAAAGAATTTCAGTTTATTTTTCAGTCTGTTAAAGGCCCAGTTGTTGTATATTTAAGATTTATAACAGTCTTCACTGTAGCAGTGGCAATTAGCTTGCGGCACAAGATGGCTTGTGGCACAATTAGCTTTATAGTAAGTTTCAGCAGATAACAGCACTTATCCAACTAGGTCTTATCTCAGAAAAACTAAGCAACGTTAGCACTGATTAAAGTTTGAATAGGAAGGCACCAGGAAATATGATAATTATATTGAGACATTGAAGAACGTCATGGGAAGAAAGCAAGGTAGCACCACTTCTGCACTGAGTCAAGGCCAATTCAGACACTATGAGTCACAGTCATTTTTCATTGATTTTTTTATTCTATGCATATTAAACTATTTTGGTTTGTACTGAAAATTGCTTGAAAATGGTAGGCCATAAGTTATAATTGGTTTGCTTTGTAAAGAATTGGCAGAAGTTGTTATATAGCATTTTAATAACATTCAAGACCAATTCATTTTCTTTCTGTAACTCCTTTTTGCAGGTTATTCTTTGATTTCAGTTGCCTCAGCACCTTGCTGTTTTTTTTCCTCCAGGTTGTGGATCTCTGGCTTCTGTCTCTCTCAGTCATTTTGTTTTTGTTCCATGCTTTGTTCAGTTGTCTCTTGAGCTGCATTTTCTGTCAAACCTCTTTTGAACCCTGTGTGCCAGCAAGTATTTTTAAGAAGTTTTATTTTTTTCTCTTCAAGTCCCTAAGCTGACGATTAGACTACTGCAGAGAGAGAAAGGAAAAAAATAACTGACTTTCTGATTATCTACGAAAGTCTGAAGATCTTTGCCAGTTGGCCTGAGACCCAAAATGGAAGTACCATGTTGGAGGTGGCTGATGGATTGATAGTAGCTCGCATCTCCCCTTTTGTGCTACTTTCTTCTTCCTACCTTTTAATCATAATGTTGTATTCTTTTAATCATAATGTTGTATTCTTTTAATCATAATTTTGTATTCTTTTAATATAATTTTGTATTCTTGTATTGGTATTCTTATGATTATAGTTTTATACCTTTAACATTGTAAGCCAGAGTTCCCCAATCTTTCCAACTTTGCAGACTGGTGGTGAGAGAGAAGGGATGGCTCCACGTGAATGGTGGGCAAGCATGTATGTGTGCCTAGCTCCATTTGTGCAAGATCTGGCATGCATACCCACCACTGCTCGTGCAAATGGTGTGTCGTGTCTGCTCTCACCTGCTGCTCATGCAAGTGGAGATGCACACATGCCTGTCCACCAGTTCCATGGCTCAGTTCTGAATGGCCATCCATCTTGCAATGAGATGGGCAGAAAATAAATTTAATAAATAAATAAATATTTCTATGTCAGAGCAATATCCTTGCACACAGAGCTACTTTGCTAGGTTCATTTCTCAACTTGTAGTTGGTAGGATCTCAAGTATCCTGAAGACTCTTCCCACACAACTCATACTTACGACGCACCCAGAATAAGTTCAGGCTACGTGCTGTCCATACAGCTCCAACATGGAAATAATTCCAGCCCTAAAGTCATACTATATAAAACCCCCTTCTGACTAATATGGAAAATGTTTATATCCTATACTGCATTTCCCCCCCCCCCATTGTACCATTGATTGATTGAACTTTTTGTTTTGTTTTTTATTACTTGTTTTTTACCTCTTGTTATCAACCTATAGATCAAGTATTAGAGTTTTCTTCTTTGTAGTTTGGTGGTTACTTGATTTGTGCAAGCAAGATGCAGCCGGTAGATAACTCTGTTGTTTGAGGAGACAGTGAGAAAATGATAAGAAAGTAAATTGTAGGATCTAATTTGAAAGGGTTAAAAATTGGTACTTTCAATCAGTTGTTACTGGTAGTTGTTAATTTATTTTTTTTTTGGGTTAAGTTTGACAAAGCTTTAAATATTTGATTTACTATATTTATTTACTTACTATGTTTCTTTGTTTGTTTACTACTTACTTATTTCCTGGTAACACTTAATGAACCCTTGCTGATTAAGATTGAATGATGAGTTTTATTATTTGCTAATAGATAAAAAATGAGATATAGAATAAAGAGAAATGTTAGAGAAGGTGATAGGTTACTGAAACTGCTTATATTTGTCTTGATGAAGAGGTAGATCATTCCTTTATTTATTTTTTTTGCTCCTTTTTTCCATCCTTTTTCTCTCTGCAATTTTTATTTTTTCTTTGTGTATATTTTTTTTAAATCTTTTTTATTTTCAAAGGTAAATAAAAATATTATTAAAATGATAACTATAATTTATTTGTTTAAATTTATGATCTCAGGGATTCTGGGCAGCATATAAAATCAAAAGAATCTGTAAAACAGGAAAAGTTGAAGTCCTGAAGCTTGAAAAGGGGAATTAGTTGAAATGGTAAACTAACATAAGAATGTAATTGACGAAAAAAAATGGGAGTCAGGCTTCAGAAGAGCCCAATGCTTTCAACTATTCTCCAGCATGATGAGTGGAGAATCCACCAGTGGGTTGTATTAGCCTTCTTGCTCAGAAGAGACTAAGTCTAGAGAAGTTACCACGCCTCCCACTGGCTAGACTGTCCCAGTTTTTGACTTAGTCTTCGCTCAAGGAGCCTTAATTGAGGCTCCTATAGGCATAGCACTAGGCTAAGAACCCTCATGGATTTTCCACTCATCGCTGTCAATTGGCCTTTTTTTCCAAATTTGCCTGGCTTTCCTGCAGTGAATTGACCTTTCTTTCAAAGCTTTCACAGAAGCTATTCTGAATCGCTCAGACTTCTCTCGGCCGATCCGAGCTTCCCGACCAGCTGGGAGGGCTCTCCTCATGGCACGGGGCATTCGCTGCATCCAGGCGATCCCCTGCTGATTCGGGTGCCGGGAAGTCTGGTTGCAGCCCTGCTGGCCTCAAAATCACCTGCGAGCTCCCATCGGCTCTCTGAGGCTTGCTGACGCTCCGGAGGCTTCGCTGAGCCAGAAAACTTCTCCTGTCAATTTTTTTTTCAATCCAGCATGAGCAGAACTCTCCGTTAAGGTCAGCAATCATCCACACGGACTCAGGGTGGGCTGTCCAGACTAATAATCTCCTCAGGACTGGCAGGGCCCTGTCAGTCTATGGACAACCATTACTTTTGGTGCAGCCGCCATTTTGAGTACTACGAGATGGGCTCATTTACATTTCTAAAGCCTCAGCCTTATCTACGTGAGGCTCAAAGCTTCTAAACGACATTACAAGGATTTGACTGCACATTATTTATCTTGTTGTGAATTTGTTGAGTTTCAGATCTCAGTTACCCACCCAGCTTGAGGTGCCAGGGGGTGGTGAATTTGGCGCGGACACCATTTTGAGCATCGCACAAACACTCCTCAGTATTAATCCAATTGCAGGAGCTGGCAGAAGGGCCTCTCAGGTCTTCATCTTAAGGCACCAGCCACAGTTCCTAGGGGCCTTTCCCTTACCCCTTCTGAATCTAGATGCCTAGGGAGTGATTGACCGGCCTCCATTTCTGGCTGCATCCCCTGAATGACATTAGGGGCCTTCAGATCTCTGGCCCTTGATCACAGGGAGTTTTTTTGTCAGTTGCCATCTGTCCTCATTAGGTGCAGGCGCTGTGCCACAAGGCCTAGCAGGTAGCTTTAGATAACTACTGGCTATCAGCCATTGTTGTCTTGCTCAGAGCCTGGGTTTCCCTCTCTGACAGACCAGAACTGTGCTTTGCTCCCACTCCGGATATCCCCTAATCGGAATATCTCAGCTGCAATGGCTTACAGTGTGACTCCTCAGCCTACGCAGGGCTCTTCCAGCTCCCCCACCAAGAAGAAATGCAGATCCTCTAAATTGGAGGCAGCGGGGAGGATTAAGGCCAAGGCCATTTCCACCAAGAAGCCCTCCAAAGCTTCTGAGAGAGAGGCCACGAGGAGACATCAGGCATTGGAAAGGGAGTTCTCCAGAGCTCAGAGGCTCTCTTCCAGTGGAGCAGAATTGGTTTCCCCCGTTCTACTGGAAAGATCACTATTCAAACCCCAACACGCGCTCCTTACCACAGCCCCATGGGCATGGTTTCCTCAGGAGGAAACTGTACAGGTGGATCTCCCTCCCCCTCCCTTACAGGTACCAGGGGGTTTCCCCGTCCCCTAGACCCCAACAGAGCTTGGAGGCCACATTCACGCCCATGGCAGCAGGCCTTTGCCCAGTAGAGCAGCAAGGGGTGTGGCCTGACCAGCTTCAGGCTCTGATGGCTCAAGCCTTTGCGCAGTACATGCCTCCTCCATGGGACAACAGCCTCTCAGGTGCCTGTACCTCCACCTGCAACTTTGCCCCAGACTGAGTCAGCCCTGTTTCTGGGCTCTGCTTTCTCGGACAGATCTTCCCAGGAGGGAGAATTGGGATCCAAGGACTATGACACGTCTGGCATGCTAATGTCAGATGATGAGGAAGCATCTCCAGACCCTTCACTGATTACTGGCCTTTTTGACCCATCTCTGTTCAGATCGCTGTTCCTGAAAGCATGCACTTTGGCCAACATCGCCCCTGAACAGGAATCACAGCCGACACCTCCTACTAACCAGGACTCACACCCATTGTTCTCTGAGCCAGTGGTCACAGAGAAGCAGATTCCTGTTCCACCCTTCTTCTGCAGCATGGTGCAAAAGCAGTGGTCCTCCCTTAGCACTCTCCCCACTCCAAGTGGGACAGAGAAAAAACTCTTTAACGTTTCTTCCTCCTTTTCTTCGCTCCTGGATGTGCCACTAGCGGATGCACCTTTAACCTCTCTATTTTCTTCCCCCACTGTACCAGAGGACATGGCTGAGGCTCTTAGGGCAGAGGACAAGAGGTTTGAATTTTCCCTTTGTAGGTCTTATCAAGCCTCGGCGTGGTCAGTAAAGGCAGTGACATCGTCCTTCTTTGCCAGATCCTCCATCATCTGGCTCGAAGAACTCCAGGGTCTGATTCCCCCAGACCAGGTCTGGGCACAGAAGACCTTGGGCAAGCTGTTTGCCACATCTGAGTATGTAGCGGATGCCTTGCTGCACTCTGCCAGGTATTCTGCATGATCTATAGCAGCCAGTGTCTCGGCCCACAAGCTCCTTTGGCTTAAACAATGGTGGGCCGATCTGAAGTCCAAGTGGCATTTGGCAACTGCCCATTACAGCGGTACTCATTTTTTTGGTATGGTCCTCGATCCTTACTTCATTGAGAGGAAGGACAAACGCAAAGTGCTCGCGCACATTTCTAGACGAGCAGATAGGAGATCCCAACAAGACTCCTGGAGGCAGTCCTTTCATGCAGGACGAGCCTGGGACTGGAGACAACCCTTTCGTGCCGGACCGGCCTGGGACTGGTCTCAAAATCCCAGGCAGGATCGCCAGCAGGACCGACAAAACCCCAGACCCAGACCCCAGTAAAGGCTAAACACTCCTTTCAGGGCTCCAGAGGCCGTCCATTTAGATGGAACAAGTGACTCCAGGGAGGCCTCCACTATAGGTGGTCAGCTTTATCTCTTTGCCAGCACATGGGAGGCCACCACCACAGACTCCTGGGTGTTAGACAGCATTCGGCATGGCCTTGACCTGGAATTCCTGACCAGACCTCCAGAACGTTTCTGCGCATGCCCCAACATGAGAAACGTTACCAAAGCAAGGCTCATGTCCATGGCCATCATCCATCTATTACAGATAGAGGCCATAGAGCCAATCCCCTCAGAACAGAGGGAAAGGGGGTTTTACTCCATTTTGTTCATGATCCCAAAAGCCTTGGGGGGTTGGAGGGCGATATTGGACCTGAAAGGACTAAATTACCACTTGGCCTACAAGCGGTTCAAGATGCAGACTCTCAAGTCTATCCAGGCCAGCATCAGGAGAGGGGATTTCCTGTCATCCATAGACTTAACGGAGGCTTATTTGCACATTCCGATCCTTCCCAAATACCGCAAATTCCTCCGATTTTGTTACACTCACCGGCATTTTCAGTACAAAGCGCTTCCGTTTGGCCTGTCTTTGGCACCGCGGGTGTTCACAAAGATCTTATCGGTATTAGCCGCCTACCTGAGAATGATTCCAGTGCGCGTCCAATGTTATCTGGATGATATCCTCATCCTGTTAGGGTTAGGGTTCCTTCCAGTTGGCCCAATCGGACCTGGCACTCACCATCAGGACTCTTCAGTTTCATGGATTCTCCGTGAACTTCCAAAAGAGACACACGGTCCCTTCAACTCATCTCCTTCCCCTGGGGACAGTCATAGACTCGGAACTCTGCAAGGTTCTTCTTTCCCAGGACCGTCGGGACAGCATCCGGACCCTAATACACCAGGTTCAAATGGAGAGGGTAGTTCCTCTAGTCGTGCTGTCACAGTTGCTGGGGAGGATGGTCTCCTGTATGGGAATTGTTCTATGGGCCAGGTTACACTCCAGAGAGTTGCATTGGTTCCTTCTTCCCTTTCAGAGGTTGAACATGAGCTCTTCCAACAGGACAGTAAGGGTTCCACGCCACTCCAGTGGTGGACCTCCTCGACGATGGCCAAGGAGCCAGTCAGGCTCACCTTGACCACAGACGCAAGCTTATTTGGCTGGGGGGCTCACCTCTAATCACAATTAGCTTAGGTTCGGTGGTCCCACTCGGACTTAAGACACAGTATAAACTGGCTGGAACTCAGGGCCTTATGCCACTTCACCAACAGGGTGGCGGAACAACACGTTCTGGACCTCACCAACAACGTGGCAGCAAAGGCACACATAAACAGGCAGGAAGGGACCTGATCCAAGTCCCTCATGAGCGAGGCCCACATTCTGAACTCTTGGGCAGAGGTCAACCTCTGCTCTTTGAAGGTAGAGTATATCTCAGGGGAGGCAAACCAACAGGCAGACTTTTTGAGCAGATCCACTGTGGACCACTCTGAGTGGCGCCTGGACCCAGCTCTGTTCAGGGAGATCTTGGACAGATTTGGTCAGCCCCAGTTGTACCTGTTTGCATCTCCAAACAACTCTCAACTTCCGAGGTTCTTCTCCAGGTTCCCATCCCCAGGGGTGAAGGGGACGGACACCCTCTGCAGCAGGTTGCCCAGGGAGTTGCTGTACTCCTTTCCTCTCCTTCCCCTGTTTCCGGCGACCATCCGCAAGATGCTTCAGGAGCAGGCGGAAATAATATTGGTTGTTCCACATTGGCCGAGACTTCCATGGTTTGCCGACCTTGTGGACCTTTCCATTTCACCGTCAGGGAGGACTCCTCCAGAGCGAATCTCCTTCAGCCAAGGGGCCCTTCAACATCTGGATCCCCAGTGGCTCCAGTTGACCACCTGGCACTTGAGTGGTGGAACCTAACCAGACAATCCTATTTGTCGAGGGTGATCTCTATGGTTCAAGCTTCCAGGTGCCCCTCTACAAATAGGATTTACGATGCAACATGGAGGAACTTTTGTCTTTGGTACACTAAGCACCACCTCCAATCTCTTTCAGTAACTATTCCAAATATTTTGGACTACTTGTTGGAGGCTCTAGATAAAGGTTTAACTCCTAGTACTATCCACAGACAGGTAGCGGCATTATCCACAGTGCTTACATGTGATAATTTTGTCCCTTTAGCCCAGCATCCAGTGGTAAGCTCCTTCCTCAAGGGAGCAACTAATGCAGGGGTTCTCAACCTTGGCAACTTTAAGACTTGTGGACTTCAAAACCAAGACACCAGCGATACGTCAATACCCCTCTTGGGACCTGTCAGAGTTCTACAGGCTCTAGTTTCAATGCCATTTGAACCCATCAGGTCTTGTTTTTTACGATTCCTTTCACTGAAAATGGCCTTCCTGGTTGCAGTCACGTCAGCAAGATGCATTTCTAAGTTGGCTGCCCTCTCCATTAGGGGTAACCTGTGCATCTTCCATGAGGACAGGATAGTCCTTCATTTAGATCTGTCCTTCATCCCCAAGGTGAATACTTGGTTTCATAGGATTCAGGAGATAGTACTTCCCAATTTTTGTCCCAATCCATCTCATAGACTGGAATGGCAGTGGCATAAACTGGATGTGCGTAGGCCCTGTGACATTATATCAAATGGACTTCTGCCTTCTGCAAGTCCGAAGCCCTGTTAGTATCCTTTCAGCCCTCTTCCATGGGCCAGAAGGTCTCTTCTTCGACCATTGGGAGGTGGATCAGGACTTGCATCACCTGTGCTTACCTGTCACATTCCCTACTGGTTCCTGGCCACATCATTGCCCATTCCACTCACAGTGTGGCTGTGTCAGCGACCTAGTCGACACAGGCATCCATTGAAGGAATCTGCAAGGGGCAACTTGGTCCTCCCCTTCCTCCTTCGTCAGACACTGTAAGTTGGACAAGTTTGCCTCTTCGGATGCTTTGTTTGGCCAGAGGGTTTTGCAGCAAGTGATTTCATCCAGTGGGACACAAGCCCAAACTAATTTCCCCCCCCCCTTAGGGACATGAGTGGCTTTGGTATGTCCCACCGGTGGATTCTCCACTCATCATGTTGGAGAAGGGCCATTGTCTTACCTGAATGCCTTTTCTCAGCATGATGATGGAGAATCCACACCCACCCTTTAAGGGCTGTCTGGTCCTGTGTCAGGGATAGGAGGAGCCAACGCATCAGACTATCGCGGTTGCTTCTCCTTGGTCGAAAAACTGGGATAGTCTAGCCCAGCAGGAGGCATGGCAACTTCTCTAGACTTAGTCTCTTCTGAGCAAGAAGGCTAATACAATCCACCGGTGGATTCTCCATCATCATGCTGAGAAAAGGCATTCAGGTAAGATAACGCCCCTTCTCTCCATTCTTATCCACATAACTTAAGATGGCAGCGCCTTGCTTGGCTGTGGCTGCTTCAGCTCTCAAAAGTGTGGGGGTTAGGGAGGGAAAGGAATGATCTGGCCTGAAACACTTTTCAGAAATAGGGACAACTAAGCTGAGTTGGGCTGCTAAACTTTCATATGAACATCATTCCATATTGGAGATGAAGAAATTCAGTGTGAAAGGAATGGTGGAGAAAACTGTTCAGGAGAATCTGCATGGCCTTGGATTACTATGGAGGAGAAAATCAAGGACGGGGATGCCGGCGGCTGACACAAAGGGTGAGAGATCAGCTGTGATGTCTGGAGGAGTGGGGAGAAAGAAAGGGAGTTGCTAGAGGGGGAAACAGCATCGTGCTCAGTGTTTTGAGCAGCGAAGGCAACATTTTGGGCCACAGGGGCAGAGTGGTGGAGCAGCCATTGCAGCTGGAAAGTTTCCCTCTGTTGCTGATTATCTTCAAAAGAAAAGGAGAAGGTATGACTGAAAAAAGAAGCATGGAAAATGCAGAGGCCTAACATCTAGGCTAAAAGCTAGACCTTACAGAATGTCTCTTCCATCTATTTTGTTTGCAAATGCTTGCTCCTTAGAACCAAAAATGGATTACTTGAGGCTGGATTTAACAACAAACCGGGAAGTGAGAAATTGCTGTGTCATTATTGCAACAGAAACTTGGTTAAAGCCCTCTGTCCCAGATAGTGCTGTTAGGGATTTTCAACATTTTGGCTGGACAGGAGTTTTACTCTTAGTGGCAAATCCAGATTTATTATATAAATGACAGATGGTGTAATAATGCCAAGGTGGTTTCAAGTCTGTGCTCCCCAGATGTGGAGCTTCTGACCATCAAATGCAGACCTTTCTATCTGCCTAGAGCAGTGTTTCCCAAACTTGACAATTTTAAGGCATGAGGACTTCAACTCCCAGAATCCCACAGCCAGCAACGCTGGCTGTGTAATTCTGGGAGTTGAAGTCCTCGTGCCTTAAAATTGTCAACTTTGGGAAACACGGGCCTAGAGCAGCGGTTCTCAACCTTTTTAATGCTGCGACCCAACTGGTCATAAGTCAAGGACTTTCCCTGCCCGGGAGCACCGCGCATGCATGGTGCCGCCCCCTGCGCCAGCCGAGGTGTAGCTGGCAAGTGGCAGAGACAGCGCAGGCCGACCACTGGCTGGGCCAGCCCAAGGGAGGTAAGGCACCTGCCGGGCCCCACGCATGCCAGCAACCCTCCCTGCACCCGCCGGCCTCCCAGCTCCCACCCTTGGCCCTCTTTTACTTACATTTTTAGTAGTTGCTCAGCAGGGAGGGGTGGAAACTTCCAGACAGCTCACCTTCACTACAGACAACTTGCAGCACTGTTTGCAGAATGGGACTTTTGGCGGGCTCAGCAGGGCAGAGACAGCCTGGATAATTCCTATTGGCTTTTGAAAGCCAATAGAATTAGACTCTATTCAAGAGAGTCTATTCTATGGGCTTTCAAAAGCCAATAGAATAAAAGGGAGTAGCACAGCTAAGGAAAAGGGGGAAAAATGGCGAACTGCGTTGTTTGGCGACCCCCGTGAAATGGTCGTTTGACCCCAAATGGGGTCCCGACCCACAGGTTGAGAACCGCTGGCCTAGAGAATTCTCTGTTACCATTATCATAGCTGTGTATATTCCCCTTGATACAAACAGAGAAGTGGCCCTGAAGGTTCTCTGCCATACTATCAGTGACTTACAAACTACTCACCCAGAGAGTGCATTTATTGCAGTGGGAGACTTTAACCAAGTGGATTTGAAAGCTACCCTGCCACATTTCCATCAATATGTGGACTTTGCAACCAGAGGGGACAACACTGGATCTTGCTTATTCCAATATCAAGAAGGCTTTCAAAGCTATCCCCCGCCCTCACCTGGGCTCCTCTGACCATCTCTCAGTGCTGCTTATTCCAGCATATAAACCTTTATTAATCAGAGTGAAACCTACAGTAAAGCAGATGATGGTTTGGACAGAGGGAGATATAGAAGCATTACAAGACTGCTTTGAGTGCACAGATTGGGGTATGTTTAAGGAAGCAGCTACTGATAACCAACATTTGATAACAAATGTTGAGAAGTATGCCACCATGGTGCCTGTATATATCTAAAAGTGCATAGAAGATGGCTGTGTCCTGAAAAACATTGTGAGGATGAATGAAAAACTGTGGGTGACTTATGAGGTCCGTAAGATGCTGAAAGCATGGAATGTGGCTTTTAAATCTGGTGACATGCTGACACTTAGAACAGCCAGAGCAAATCTGAAAAGTGCCATAAAAGGTGCAAAGCAAGCCCATTGCTGGAAAATTCAGAACTTTTTTCAGGACCCAACAAACACCAGGTGAATGTGGCAAGGAATCCAGGCCATTACGGATTATAAGGTGGTTCCATCAAGATGCAAGGACGACACAGACTTCCTAAACAAACTTAATGCATTTCTTAGTAGATTTGAGGCATCAAATAGCTGTGCCCCATCCTGATGAGCAAGTGCCAAGCTTTGATGTCACTTCTGTCTGGAAAACACTGCAGACAGTTAACATTTGTAAAGCAGCAGGCCCAGATAACATCTCTGGACATGTCCTCAGGGAATGCACAGAGGAGCTGGCTTGTGTTCTCACAGATATTTTCAACCTCTCATTGCAGACAGGCAATGGTCCCATTGCGTTTTAAGATGGCCATCAACTTGCCTATGCCAAAAAAGTCCACAATTACAGGCCTCAATGATTACCATCCGATTGCACTGAAATCCTTTGAGAAGATGATAAAGGACATTATTGTATCTAGCCTCCCACCAGCATTTGACCTGCTTCAGTTTTCCTACCGACCAAATCACTCTATGGAGGATACTATATTTTCATTCTTCATCTGAGCTTGAAGCACTTAGAGGAAAGAAATACTCCTGTGCATTTGTTGTTTGTCACCTTCAGTTCGGCGTATAACACAATCATTCCCCAGCATCTAGTAGACAAACTGGGCCTTTTAGGATTAAACACTCCTTTGTGCAACTGGATTCTTGATTTTCTTATCAACAGGTCCCAATATGTGCGAGTTGGAACAAATACCTCAAATACCATTTTTTTGAGCACAGGTTCTCCTCAGGGCTGTGTCTTAAGCCCAATGCTGTTCATCCTGTTGACCTGTTCTGTTTCCAGAGAAGAGGCATGGAGATGAAGTGGAGTAACAAAAACAGTCTTCCTTTATTGCAATTCACCAACAGAACAGAGAACTAAAATGGCGCAGGCCGTTTTATAGTCCCCTGGCAGGGACAGCATCAGCCAATCATTCCACCGCATTCTCCTGCCTTGCACATGTGCACAAGGCTGGAGATAGCCTGTCTGGTCCTGGGCAACCACGTGGTCTGCCCGGGCCCTTCTGCAGTTTCCTGAGCCTGCTGAGTCATTCAGCAGGTTCAGGACACAACACCCCTCCCCTTGGATTAAACAATAAGTATACACTTATTATTTGTATATTCATACATATATATACGTGTTCAATTGAGCATGTTGTTATTTTAAATACAGTTAGGCTTGCTCACAGGCAACCCAAGATTTACATCTCTTTATTCCCACAATAATACATCATACTTTATAGCACCATAAAGTATAACACCCTTCTTTTGGGTGTATTCTAATTGATAGAGAACTAGTAGGCTTCCCCCATACTTGACAGGAACGTCACATAGTCCTTTAAGTGTTTGAGTGGACCCTTGGCCCGCTCTGACCTTCTTGGAGCCAGTGTGTATGCCTGCCCTGCCAGCTCACCTGCCAGACTAGGCAGACCAGGACTTTGGTGCCCCATAGACCCAGGCGACCCCCCACGCTACTGACTGGCTGGATCCTCTGAACCCAAACCAGAGTTCCTTGGGGAGAGTGGAAGTCTCCAAGTCCAGTGGTGGGGCGGAATTCCCCACGCCCACAATGGACCCCTCTTGGGAGCACTGTCCCTCGAGCCCAAGACAAGCAGGTGGAGTGACCTGAGAAGCCAATTGACAGCAATGTCCCAGTGACCCAATGTCTATGCCACAGTCAGAAACCACCTCCATGACAAAAATCCGTTCTGGAACATGTGCTGAAGCATGTAAAGGTCTGCTTGGGTGGAGAGACTGTGGTCTATGATTGTAATTGTGGTCCTCCTCCCCCCCGAGAGCAGAGCCAGGAGTTGGAGTGTGGCTGGGAAGCCTCCAGCGCAGTTGGTCAATGTGACGTTGGATCACATGCCCATCATCCAAGGCACTTCATAGGACAGCGGCCCAGAGACCATGCATACCACTGCTGTTACCCAGAGATGTCCAGGCCCATAGTTCCTTGCCCAGACCGGATCGCCCACCTGTAGTCTTCTAGGTGCCCGCAGCTGTGACACCTATTAAGCCACCCAGTCTGGGTGCAACCTGTCCAATTTTGTGATGATGTGGCGACCCCAGTTGGGCTCTTCCCAGTGGCTGTGCAAGGTGTGGTGCATTGGCAAAGAAGAAAGCTAACCTGTGATGCCAGTTGCCATGAGTGAGTCTTTTGAGAGCATCTTTGGTAGTGCGCACCATTCTCTCAGCCTGCCCATTGGAAGCTGGATGGAACGGTGCTGAAATGGCGTGCTGGATCAAGTTGGCCTGTAGAAAAGCCTGAAACTCAGAAGAAGTGAATTGGGGTTCGTTGTCAGAGACAAGGACGTCTGGAAGCCCATGGGAGGCGAAGATCCCTCTCACCACCTGGATGGTCCTAGCAGTACTAGTGGAGGAGACAGGAACAGCCTCTAGCCACTTGGAATGGCTGTCCATGAGGAGAAGGAAGAATTGCCCCTGAAAGGGTCCAGCGTAGTCGATATGAACCCTCGACCAAGGGCCATATGTCTCCTCCCACCTATGGGGCATTTCAGGCCTGGCCTGTAGGCAAACAATACACCCGTGGACCTAGGCCTCGATCTCTTTATCGAGCCCAGGCCACCAAAAATGACTGTGCATGAGTGCCTTCGTCTGGACAATTTCGGGATGTCCCTCATGTAGAGAGAGCAAAACTCTAGTCCTCAATAAGGCTGGGATCATTACACTGTTACCCCATAGGACATACCCTTTGAATGTGGAAAGCTTGTGCTTCCTTTGCCAGAAGCTCTGGAATTCTGCACCAGGACATGTGTCAGGCCATCCTGACAGCACTATGTCAGCACGCGTGATAGCATGTGATCAATAGAAGTTTCTGTAGCCACATTCCTAGCATTGAGGGAGACTCCGGCAATTCCTGAATGGAGAGAATGTGAAGAGCAGGAGCAGGATCTGCTTCTACCTGCCATAGGGGTAATTTGCTGAGGCCATCTGCATGGCCCATTTCTTTGCCTGGTTTGGGCACCAGAATGTAGTCATATGCTGACAGGAAAATTGACCATCTCAGCATTCTAGGAGATATTATGTGAGGGGTTTGTTTGTTTGTTATAAACAGACCCAGCAGAGGCTTATGGTCTGTGTAGACGGTGAAGTGGCAGCCATATAAGAAGTCATGGAATTTCTTTATGCCAGCCACTATGACCAAGGCTTCTCTGTCAATCTCTGTAATTATGCTCAGCAGATGAAAGAGTCCTGGAATAGTAGGTGACAGGGACTTGTGTCCCATCAGCCTTAAGGTGACTAAGCACAGCCCCAACCTTATAAGGGGATGCATCAGAGGCTATGCACACAAGCAATTGCTCATTGAAATGCGCTAAAACCGCATTTGAAGAGAGCAAGGCCTTGACCTCCATGAAACTCCTTTCATGGACCTTTGTCCACTTCCATGGAGCCTGTTTGTCCAAGAGCCAGTGTAGCGGCTCAGCCACTGCAGCCTTGTGAAGTAGGAATGAGTGGTAGAAATTTAACAGTCCCAGAAAAGCCTGAAGTTCGCTTTTGGACTTGGAACTTGGGGCCTGCTGAATTGCTTTGAGCTTGTATTCAGCAGGATGGATGCCTTCAGCATCAATACGGGAACCCAAAAACTCAGTGGAAGTGACTCCAATTTTACACTTATCTTGCCTTTTAGCTAGATTCACAGATGATTCCCCAGCAATGAGGGCGTCATCAAAGTAGGGGCAGACCCCAGGAATGCCATGGAGTGTTCGCTCCGTCATGCTTTGGAAAATGCCTGGGCTACGTTAACCCCAAACTGCAGCCTTTTTACCTTAAAGTCTCCCCAGTGCGTCACAATTGTTTTGGCCTCAGCCATTTCCTCATCAACTGGTAACTATTGATAGGCCTGAGCTAAATCAAGCTTTGCAAAGATTCACTCCCCTTTGAGAATATGGCTCACACAGGCACTGGGAAGGCATGCTGCTGCAATCCTTTGTTAAGTGTGCATTTATAGTCCGCACAGATCTGGACTTCACCATTGGCTTTCAGTGGCGTGACTATGGGGGTTTCCCATGACCTGTAGTCCATGGGTTCTAAGATGCCCTGCTGGAGCAGCTTGTCCAGTTTTGCATCTATTTTGTTTTTCAGGGCTTAATCTTGATGGGCGTGATAGCTGAGTCTAAATGTAAAGCAATGGGAGGCCCCTTGTATGAGCCAAGCTCTGAACTGAACATATCAGCAAACTCCTTGCAAACTTCTGCAAGGCCTGATGTTTACAGACTGTGAAGTCCAGTCACTTGAATCTCAAGGGCCTCAAACCAATTGAGTCCAATAAGACTCGTGTGATCACCCACAATTACCACCACATCTAGCAATCCTTCAAAATTCTTACGCTGCACCTTGAGCATGGCTTCCCCCTTCACGCTGACTTTGGAATTCTGGAAGTCAGTGAGGATTAAATTGGATGGCCTGAGTTTAACTCGTAGGCCACTTCTACTGGAAATCTTTTTGAAAGTGTCTAGGGAAGTGATCGATAAAGCGAACCCTGTGTCCAACTCCATTGAGAGGGGAACCCCCTGCAACTTCACATCAATGTGAAGCTTCTTCCTAAGTGACCTATGTGCCCCCTTTTGGAAAATGCTCCTACACGACGTGCAGAAACCAACTCTGTGTTGGCTGGGGACCCTGGTACTTTTCTGAAGCAATTCTTCCAAAGACCGGTCCTTCTGGCGACCCAAACAGATGGAGGCAATGTGGCTTTGCCTGCCACATGCCCAGCAAATGGCGGAGCAGAAGCGTCCTCCACATCCGAAACAATGAAGGAATGCAGTTGCCTTGTCAGGATGCTCCTTAGGCCTCCTCTCCAGTGCCTGCTGAAGTCTGTCCACCTCCTCTTTTGGAGCCTGTTTGGATTCCTCCTGAGTGACCTCTTGATGGATGGAGACTGCCTCTGGAGTGTTTCTGGTGAGCCGCAAGGCCTTCATAGCACCACCCGCTGCTTCTTCAGCTACAATCTCTCTCAAGACATCTTGGAAAGAGACATCTTCTTTGGTGAAGATCTTCAGCTGCAGCTCACGATTTCTTAGTCCACAAACTAAACGATCCCACAGCCTCTCTTCCAGGTCCTTAAATTTGCATGGCCTAGCTGCTTGTCGGAACGCAGCAATAAAGTCCGCAGCAGACTCACCAGGCCTCTGATCCCTCTGCTCAAATGCGTGTCGCCATGCAATCACTGATAGCTTGGGTTCGAAGTGTTCTCGCAGTATCTTCTTCAATTCAGCATAAGCAATTGATTCCAGTGGTACTGGGGCGACCAGATTCTCAGCTATATCCAAAGTCTCTTGCCCACAGGCACACAGTAAAGTAGCAGCTTTGAGGCTGTCTTCCCTCACTTAGTTTACTCAGAAGCAATTCTCCACTCGAGCCACGTAGGAACTCCAGTGTTCTGGATGTGATGTATCAAATTCCAAGAGACGGTCGATTTTGGAAATTGTTGCTGCCCTGGAGCTTCATCAATGCCTCTAGCTGCAAGGTTTGAGAAGGGTCCTTCTTGCCGAGCTCACCTCCAGCATTCTTGTACTGGCAGGCAGAGTCGCAATCTCTGGACGCCGAACTTCCCAGCACTTCGGGCCTCTCTTTGTGAGTCAGCCCAGCTTTTTCTTTGTTGTTTTCCTTGCAGGATCCCACCTTCGTCACCAATGTTCTGTTTCCAGAGAAGAGGCATGGAGACGAAGAGGAGTAACAAAAACAGTCTTCCTTTATTGCAGTTCACCAACAGAACAGAGAACAAAAATGGTGCAGGCTCTTTTATAGTCCCCTGGCAGGGACAGCGTCAGCCAATCATTCCACGGAATTCTCCTGCCTTGCGCATGCGCACAAGGCTGGAGACACCCTGACTGGTCCTGGGCAACCATGTGGTCTGTCCGAGCCCTTCTGCAGCTTCCTGAGCTTGCTGAGTCATTCAGTAGGCCCAGGATACAACAGACCCATAACTGATGTACTAGGTTTGCCACCAACCATATTGTGAAATTTGCAGATGATACAACAGTAGTGGGCCTTATTCAGGATGTCAAGGTGGAAGCTTACCTCAAGGAGGTTAAGGGGCTGGTGAACTGGTGTAAGGAAAACAGCCTAGCTTTAAATACCGGAAAAACCAAAGAGATCATTGTTAATTTCAGAAAAGGCAGGCAGAACCACACTTCTCTATGCATTAATGATTCACCTGTGGAAATGGTTACCAGCACCAAATTCCTAGGTTTGCAGCTAACAAACAGGCTGACCTGGTCGCTCAACAGTGAGAAACTGGCGAAGTGGGCACAGCAGTGCCTGCATTTTTTGTGTTGCATGAGAAAAGCACATCTTCCTTCCCCTGTCCTTCCCACTTTCTACAGGGGGATGACCAAGAACATCCTGTCATACAGCATCACAGTCTGGTTTGGAAGCATCACTGCTTCAGACAGGAAGGTGGTGCAGACAGTGGTGAGAATGGCCAAAAAGATCATTGGCAGTTCCCTCTCTCCCATCCAGGACATAGCACAGAAGTGTTGCTTGAGCAGGGTCTGTAAGATTATCTGGGACACTATACATCCTCTTCACTGCCTGTTTCCCTTGTTACCTTCTGGGAGGAGGCTTCTTGGAATCCTTAGCAGAACATTCAGATTCAGCCATAGTTTCATTCCATACAGCATTAACCTTGTGAACTCTCAAGCTTCCTCCTTCCGTTATATATTCAAGATGGACAGTATTTAATATTTATTTGCTACATATATGTAGGGGTGTGGGTCTATACATATGTTGTTCATAGTATGTTTAGGTGTGTGTCATGTATGTGTTTCACTTTGAGAGCAGGCAACTAAATTTCATTTTGATGTGTGCTGTTGTGCCCACAGTAAAATAATGACAATAAAGGTTATCTTATCTTATCATTATATGTCTGAAGCCATACACAGACTGGCCAGTTTGAAGACTTTCTACTCTTTAGGTGATCTAGTTGACCAATTCATCTGAGAAAGAAATCAAAATTGCTACACAAACTGGAGTTCTAATCCCATTTGCAATTTAAAGAGAGGCTGGGTGGAAGCTAAGTAAAGAGCTGAGGGACAAGACTGAAGCCTCAAGATTTAAGCTGATATGGAATGTGACATTTCAGGCTGCCTCCCTGATGCAGGTCAAAATATCTAGATGCCTACATACCCTGCATATTTTAAGATGATGTATTGGGGAAGGCACTAGTTCCACACTGTACTCCTCAATCTGTAGTAAAATTGTCTCAGATATGGAAAGCAAATTGAGATTCAGATAGAGACACACAGATACATGCTTAGAAAACAGTTCTTGGGCCATCTTATTGCTGGACAAAGAAGCTGTATAGATTTGGCCTCAGTACTTTCATGATGGGATTTAGAATTTAAATAATAGGATTGGAAAGCCTGAAGATTTGAATCCAGAATACCAACGCAACCCCCCAAAAAAAGAAAGAAAAGAAAAAGAAAAAAACCCAAAAACAACAAACTTGGTTCCGAATGTTCTTATAAGCAATTTAAACAATTTTCCGAGAATAGGCAATTTATTCTGGGAACTAACTTCATATGCATCTGGACTGAGTGGTTTGTAGTTCCTTTAAAAGGCCTTAATGCACAATTTAAAAGTTCTACATTTAATACTTAATAGGGAGGTGTATAGATAGCTTGCATGATTCATTGTTTTAAATTATCTTTCCTCAGAAATAAGTGATTTATTTGAATCCTGTAATATCTTTTATAAATTGTTTTGGAAACCTCAATTGATCCTCTATATTGCATTTTGTTCTTACACAAATTTAGTATTGGTTTGTGTTTATATTATATGATTATTAAATTAGCTTTTATTTTTTTTCTAATCCTAATCTAAGATACTACAGTTAGAGCTAAATTATTTGGAATCAGATTACTCTGATAAATATATTTATATATCTCTGTATTTTGAACTATTTTTATAGCAATGATTCTAGGCAGCAAATAGAAGATTAAAACCCAAAACAGCAACATGATTTACAACAGTAATAGCAAACACCCGTAAGCCATCCAAAATAAAATGAAATATGGCAAAACATGTTTTTTAAAAAGTCAACACACTTTCAACCAATAAGGCAAGAATTACTTCTACTAACAGATTTGCTTAACTTCATGAACCAAGGGTGTGAAGCAATAGCCAGGTCTTTGACATTGTACAAAAGCTCAACCAGTTTGGGTCCTTCTGGATATCTGGGAGGGATGTATGGTTCAACAGGCAGGTGCTGAGACCAAGAATTAACAACTCCTGGGTCCCAAAAGATGATATTACCTAACAGAAGGGTAACCATATTGGTTCTGTGGAGTGAGAGAGATGATTGGAGACATGCTGTCTTTCAAGTAACTTGTTCCTGTGTCTTGTAGATGACTGAAGAGGAGGGATTTCAACATGGGGGATCCAGGTTGGAGTAGATTTGAGGAAGGAAGCATATGATGATCAACCCTTATGATCTATATGTATCATTTCCCAGACAGCCTGACGAGATTATTGTAATATAATGGCATATCTGATTTTTTGCACCTGACAGTAGGTGGTAACTAGCATCTGTAATTACCCCAGGAAGTTAACTTATTACATTGTGGTTTAATTTTTTTTCTTCCAAATGTATCTTACAGAATAGAATAGAATAGAATAGAATAGAATAGAATAGAATAGAATAGAATTCTTTATTGGCCAAGTATTGTTGGACACACAAGGAATTTATCTCAAGTACAAGTACAAGTAATAGTGATAAATCATGATAATAAACAACATAAAATACATTCATCATAAATCATAAAATACAACACTTCATCATAAATCATAAGATGCAACATTTAGTGATAATCATAGAATACTAGCTAAGCAAACAACACAAATCATACTAGGATACTAAATAAAACAATATAAATTGTAAGATACAAGCAACAAAGTTATAGTCATAGAAGATAAGGATAAGGTAATAGGAAAGATGAGGAGAATAATAGTAATACAGCTTACTAAGTAGTTTGATGGTGTTGTAGGAATTAGTTGTTAAGTAGAGTGACAGCGTGGGGAAAAAACTCTCCTTGTGTCTAGTTGTTTTGGCGTGCAATGCCCTATAGTAGAGGTCAGCAACCTTAAACACTCAAAGAGCCACTTGGACCTGTTTCCCACAGAAAAGAAAATAGTGGGAGCCGCAAAACTTGTGTGCACACACGCACGCACCAGAGGGGGGCTTGATTTAAGAGTTTAATTAAAAATAAATAGAGGCTGCTGTGCATGAGTTCTCTCTCTCTCCCTCTCTTTCTCTTCCTCCCACCCTCTCTCTCTCTCTCCCCCTCTCTCCGATCTTCTGCTCACCTGGCCAGCTGGCCTCACGCTACTCTCCAACAAGCTGACACACATTCTTATTGGGCTGGCTCTCTCCTGTCCTTGGTCTGCAAGTCCTCTTCCGCCACTCAGTGTGAGTGTGTGTGTGTGTGTGTGTGTGAAAGAGAGAGAGAAGAGAGAGAGAGAGTGAGAGCGGCTTTCTGCTGCTTCCAGCTTCCTGTGGAGACACAGCAAAGGCAGGAGCCCTGCCCAATAAGGTGGTCAGCTTGTTGGAGAACAGCGTGAGGCAACTGACTCTCTCTCTCTCACACACACACACACACAGAGAGAGAGAGAGAGAAGAGAAGTGAAAGTGCCTCTGTCTCTGTCTCTCTCTCTGCAAATGGCAGAAGAGGACTGGAAGTTGCAGGAGAAGGCTCAAAGAGCCACATGCGGCTCCAGAGCCGCAGGTTGCCGACTAGTGCCCTAAAGCTGTGGTTCTCAATCTTTTTAGACCGGCGACCCCGGTCATGAGCAGGCGGTGCGCATGCGCGCCACCCCCCCGCGTGGCGTGCATGCGTGCCGCCCCCTGCACAGCATGCATGCGCGCCGCCGTCCCCATGCATGGCCCCATGCGTGGCACACATGCTCAATGCCGTCCCCTGCGCCGCCCCCTGCATGGCACGCATGCGGGGCGGTGCCCCCTGCACCGGCTGAGGAAAAAAGTGGCGGATTGCGTTGTTTGGCGACCCCCGTGAAATGGTCGTTTGACCCCAAATGGGGTCGCGACCCACAGGTTGAGAACCGCTGCCCTAAAGGGTCACTCTGAGGGAAGAGGTTGAAACAATTTATGTCCAGGATGTGAGGGGTCTGTAGATATTTTCACAGCCTTCTTTCTGGCTCGTGCAGTATACAGGTCCTCAATGAAAGGCAGGTTGGTAGCAATTGGTTTTTTTTTGGCAGTTTTAACTATTTGTTGAAGTCTGTGGTCTGTCCTGTTTGGTTGCAAATGACAGACTCAATAATTCTTTAGTAAAACTGTATCAGCAGCTTCTTGGGCAGTACTTACTCATGTATTGTAGATTGTTTTTAAGGTTATTATAATATGTTTGTATTACAAGTATGTGTAATTCTTTACCAGGGCTTTTTATTACAATGCACATTGTTACTATATAAACTAATGGGGAATAGATGAGTAAGATGGGTGGAAAATGCAGCAATAAGATCTGCAATGATCCTGTATTTTTATGGCAAATCAAACATAATTTTATTTCATTAAGAAATCTACAATTTCATAATGAAATAGAATATATTTTAATAATTTTAATATCATACCAAGAAGATTGTACTCACACCAAATATTGTACACTGAAATTAATGGACTTATATTAGGCATTTTAATGTTTTACATTAATTCCTGTGAGACTTTAGCAATTATTTAATCTGAGCCCTAAATAAAAATGTGTATGGGAGGGTGTGCTTGTGTGTAAGAAGGAATAATGAATCAAGCCTATATAAGTATGAACATGTAGAGATTATTTAATTCAGTTACCAGTAATCAAATTAACAAGGAGATAATTATGCCAAAGGTGTTTCACATCACACAAATATATTTTTAAAAGAGAATATCTTTAAGACAGTTGAAGTATAAGAAAATTGAAATCAAACTGTCAGAATCATAAGCTATTCTGATCTAGCTGAAAATACCTTTGAATATTTTCTTTGATAGTAACCTACACTAGTAGCCTGATACTAGTCTACACTAGTAGATTTTTTTTAGTTTATTTGTTTTAACATTTCTATTTCAAGCTAAGATAGTATATCACTTTATCTGACATTTTGCATTCCTTTGCCTTAAAGTAAGCTTCATCAACATATTTAGTAAATCTTTGAGCAAAATAGAAGTATATGTGAAATATCCTAATCTGACTGATTCATGTGAATGGGACATAATAATGTTTTTCCTAAATCTAGGTTGTAAATTTCATGAAATGCCTAATTAATTTTTATCATGGCAATCATCAGGACTGAAATATTTTCTTCATACATTTAATAAATCAATCAATTTAAACTCTAGAAAAGAGTGCAGAGTAGAGCAACAAGGACAATTAGGGGACTGAAGGCTAAAACACACCAAGAACGGATGCAGGAATTGGATTTGTCTTGTTTCATTAAAAAGGAGTAGGTATGACATGATAGCTGTGTTCAAATACCCAAGAGCTGCTGCAAAGATCAACCATTCTTCAAAGAACCTGAAGACAGGACAAGATTAATCAACTTAGATTTAAGGAGAGATTTCCTGACAGTTAAAACAGTTAATCAGAGGAACAATTTGCCTCCAGAAGTTGTGGCTGCTCCAACACTGGAAGTTTTTAAGAAGAGATTGGAAAACTATTTGTCTGAAATGTAGGGTTTCCTGCTTGAGCAGGGGGTTGCACTAGATGATTTCCAATGTCTCTTTCTAACTCTGTTATTCTGTTATTAATTCCTTTGTTTTTCAGATATATACCACTGCTTTGAGGAAATAATGAGTAATACAATATATATGGATAGACTTGGTTACAGGCTCCATAGAAACCATCCAACATACTAATCATGCACTAATTACTCAGAATTAGGGACATAGTTTTGTTTTGTTTCATTTAGTCATGTGCAATTCTCAGAACTGCCTGGACAAGTTCTTGCAGTTTTCTTGGTTAGTTTTACAGAAATAGTTTGCCACTGCCTTCTTCCCAGGGCTGAGCGAAAGTGACTAATCTGAGGTAACCCAGATGACTGTGTTCATAAAGTAGGATTAGAACTGATAGTTTCTAGGCTGATGCTTTAAACGCTAGACCTTTGGGTTTTTTTGTTCTCTGTTAAAGCAGACCTGTAGATGGAGTTTGCCTTATTACTAGTCAGGAAAGTGAATTCTCAATAAGTGGATGTTTAACTATTCTCTTTCCTTGTAAGCAAACATGTTTCCAACTGACAGAAATTATTGAATGTATTTTAAATGGATTTAAAGCAGCTTAATTTCTCTGGGTTGCACAGTGATACTTCTGTAAATCTCATTCTTTTCAGTGAATGTTTCTTTTATAATAAATGCAATCAAAAGTTACAACTGATGTTTAAATGTATTGTTGATATTAAAAGTTGTAAATTTTATATACAATTAGAGTATCCAAAAAGGATATGTGACAGAGAACATTCCTACAAGAGCAGCATTTTAATGATACTGAATATGGTTTTATAATTATGCAGAGCCATGCATACAGATAAAAAATTGAATTCTTTTGCTTTTTTATATTCTAAGTCAGTGCTTTTACATTATTTATAATTCTGAAAGCAATTCCTTCAATATTTTTTTTTAAAAACTCCTGATTAAGTATGCAATTTTAACAGCTAGTCTAAAAGTCTTGATTAAATTGTTATCCAGAAGATGCTCCCAACTGATAACAAATAACTTTTGAGAGTTCAAATTTGGATGGTACTTTATAAACCATTCAAATTTAAATTAGTAACTTTAGCTTTTTCTAAAGAAGGAATAAAGTAGGTATATAAATTTGGATTGAATTAAATTTTGCTTAGCAGTGTGTTTTATTATTTTATTTATCAATTTTTATTAATGGAGAACAGGGACATTTTATTTTAATAACTTTTATTTTATTTCATTTTCAAAAGTAAGGTTCTACATTTAGGCAAGAAAAACTAAATGCACAGGTATAGTATAGGTAGTAACTGTGAGAGAAAACTTGGAATATGAGCCAGCAGTGTGCTGTAGCTGCCAAAAAAGCCAACAAAGTGCTAGGCTGCATTAGCAGAGGGATAGAATTAAGATCATGTGAAGTATTAATACCACTTTATAACGTCTTGGTAAGGCCACACTTGAAATACTGCATCCAGTTTTGCTCGCCACGATGTAAAAATGTTGAGACTCTAGAAAGAGTACAGAGAAGAACAACAAAGATGATTAGGGGACTGGAAGCTAAACCATATAAAGAACAGTTGTTAGAATTGGGTATGTCTAGTTTAATGAAGAGAAGGACGGGGGGGGGGACATGATAGCAGTGTTTCAATATCTCAGCGGTTGCCAGAAAGAAGAGGGAGGCAAGCTATTCTCCACAGCATCTGAAAGTAGGACAAGAAGCAATGCATGGAAACTAATCAAGTAGAAAAGCAACCTAGAATTAAGGAGAAATTTTCTGACAGTTATAACAATTAATCAGTGGAATGACTTGTCTCCAGAAGTTATGAATTCTCCAACACTGGGATTTTTAAAGAAGAGATTAGACAACGATTTGTCTGAAATGGTATAGGGTTTCCTGCCTAAGCAGGGAGTTGGACCTCCAAGGTCCCTTCCACCTCTGTTATTCTGTTATTCACCTTTGTTTAGGCTCTGCAATAACCCTATAAAGTGGTTTGGCCTGATGAAGTGTGGTCAGTCCAAAATAATCAATTGAATTTCATTACTTTTGTTTGGTTTTTCTAACACATTCAATATCTCCAAACCATCCCCCCCTTTCTCCTCTATTTTTGACTGGCTCATACATTGAGAATTTTGACAGCATATTATGGGCATTTTTATAGATTGAACCTTAAAATGGGAATAGTTGGTTAACAAAACAGCTGCTTACCAGAAGGCAAAGATGTGCTCCTTATTATGCTTGCAGATTCCCAAAGTTTAAATTACTATCCCAGTTTGGCTCTATTTTCAAAACATACTTTCAAATAGAGCATAGGCCTGTAGTCCAATTTTATTTCTAATATATTCCCCAGGAAAAAATATGTATACAGAATCTTTCAAACTGATGATTATCAATATCAGTTCTTGGGGACATATCTGGGAAGGTTCTGTTGTATTCAAATTATATTTGTGCATATTTGGTATTTTTTGTGAAATGCAACAGACAATATATAATAAACAGAAAAATACAAAAATGATATAAAGGAATTAATATATATATTAAAGTAGTAATAATTATTAATACAGATAATAAAAAGTTATAATATTTTAGTAACAATAAAGTGAACTTAAACTGAAGAAAAGGGAGCAATTTCATAACTATTTTTTTAAAAACTGAATTACATCTAGATCATACCAAAATATGTTGCTCTACCTGCAAGTCATTTTACATTAAATATCAGTGTTTATATAAATATTAAAATGCTCTGATCCGGGGCTATTCAGTCATTTCAGAATCTGAATATTAGCAATAGTACTTATGAGAAGGATTTTCATGTCATGCAAGTGACTTGCATAAACCAGCACTGTTGAGTCCTTCGCGAAATGGCAAGACACGAGAAGCAGTTGTAGTTCTCAGGAAACTTCTTTATTCATGTGTTCAGCTTACAGTTAGAAGATGCCGACAACACCCAAAACTCCTGGCCTCTTATATAGGCCATCCCCGGGTAAATCTGCAACTTTTGGCACTCCAGCACTTGCGCATGCGCACAAGTACTGGTGACAGCCTGTCTGGTCCCGGGCAGCCTGCACCTGCCGGAACCGTTTGCAATGCCCCGAGCCTGCTTGCACAGGCTCAGGACATAACACCCCTTCCCCCAGGCTAAAACCATTCCTTATACCATAATAACACATAACTCATTTCTGTAGTGTAGTGCCATGCTCCCCAATACCAGGTATTCCTGGTCTTCCATCAGCCTCAGTGCTCTACTTTTCTACTAGCTCTGTTTGGCCAAGAGGGTTACAAAATCCTCCAAATACTTAGGAGATTTCCTTGCTCTCTGTGACCTCCTAAGTTCAGGGTGCTTGCCAAGTACCCTCTGATTGAGGGGTGATGTGTGCCTGTCCCCCTTGTTTTGCCTTGGTGATTCCCAAAGACTGTGCTCCAATGCCTGGCCTGCTTGCTTGCCCACCGGGCTCGTCGGGCCAGGGCTTCTTTCACTATGTGACCTGGTTGTCCTGCCTAGCTGTAGGCTCTCTGGCCCTTCTAAGTGACTGTCACTGTTGGGCGTTTCTGTAGAACCTCCTAGGTCCGTCCAAGACCTGTCAGGAGGCTGTCTGTCCCCTGAATCCCATTCTGTGTCCGGGCTTGTGTGGGTTTCAGTACTGTCCCAAAACTCAGTTGTCCCCTGAGTGGAGTCAGAGGTGTTGTAGTCGGGATTTGGTTCCTCGACCACCTCCCTGTGTGTTTGCCCCCTTCTAGGGATAGGGTTGAAGTCAGGCCAACTAGGAGGAGTGTGTGCCAGCTCTCTTGCAGGGAATGGATTGTTGGGATGCTCCCGGGTATTCTCTCTGACTGGAGTACTGAGTGATGCGGGTGAGAAGTGATCATGCCCCCAGGGTGACTCCCTGGCTGGAGTAGGCATTGATGCCTGGGTTCTAGTTGGGCTCCATGACTTCCTGTTGGGAGCAATTGTGGAATCTCGGGATGGGCTGATTGTGGCTTCCCCATTGATAATGGGCATCATTCCATGCCCCTCCCTTTGCCCAAAAGGCTCCCCCTCCCCCCCGGAAAAGACCCAGGAGTCTCAGCGTGAAGGTCCCATCTAGGGCGAAGTTGGTCAATGTGCTGACACAGGATACGACCGTTGTCCAGGGATACCTCGTAGGATAGAGGACCTGTGACCCTGGATATGGATGTGGGGACCCATGTATGACCAGGCCCGTAATTACGAGTCCAAACTGGGGCACCCACAAGAAGTTGCCTAGGTGCCCTGGGGTGTGAGACAGAAGGAGGCAGTCTGTCCGGATGCAACCGGTCAAGCTTGGTAGTCAGTTTGCGCCCCCAACGAAGTTCAGCTGGGCTTCTCCCTGTAGAAGTGGACGGTGTGGTGCAATAAGAAAGGAGGAAGTCAGCCAACCTGTGATGCCAGTCTCCGTAGGTGAGTTTCTTCAAGGCTTCCTTGGTGATGCGCACCATGCGTTCAGCCATACCGTTGGTGGACGGGTGGGATGGTGCAGAGGTGGCATGACGAATCATGTTAGCCTGCAAGAAAACTTGGAATTCGGAGGAAGTGAATTGAGGGCCGTTGTCAGACACAATGACGTCTGGGAGCCCGTGTGCAGCAAAAAATCCCCCTCAGTACCTGAATAGTCTTTGCAGCGGTGGTGGATGAGACAGGTACAACCTCAAGCCATTTCGAATGGCTGTCAACGAGGACCAAGAAGAATTGACCCTGAAAGGGCCCAGCGTAGTCAATGTGCACCCTAGACCATGGAGATTGTGTTTCCTCCCATCTATGCACAGGAGCTTGGGGCATTTCTGGGCGCGAGCATTGACAAAGGTGGCATGCGTACACCTTAGCTTCAATGTCTTTGTCTAGGCCAGGCCACCACAAGTGGCTGCGCGCAAGAGCCTTCATTCGTACAATGCCAGGATGACCCTCGTGGAGGGAACCTAAGACCCTAGTCCTCATTGAGGAGGGAATGACAACTCTGCTTCCCCAAAGCAGACAACCCTGAGAGGTGGACAACTCGTTCCTTTTAGACAAGAAACTCTGAAACTCAGGACTAGGACAGTGCTCAGGCCATCCAGACAAAACCCAAGAAAGGACACGTGAAAGTGTGTGATCTGTGCCCGATTCAGCGGCTACATCCCTGGCATTCAGGGGAGACTCGGGCAAGGCTTGGATAGAGAGAATATTGATAGCTGGCACAGGGTCAGCTTCTATTACCGGCAGGAGTAATCTACTGAGGCCATCAGCATGGCCCATTTCCTTCCCAGGCTTGTGAAGTAGGGAAAAATCATATGCAGACAAAAAGATAGACCACCTGAGCATCCTGGGGGAGATGATTTGAGGGGTTTGTTTACGTGTGGTAAACAGTCCCAGCAAAGGCTTATGGTCAGTGAAGACCGTGAAATGCCTACCATATAAAAAATCATGGAATTTTTTAATTCCAGCAACAACAGCTAAGGCCTCCCTGTCTATCTGAGCATAGTTGCGCTCAGCTGAAAACAATGTCCTGGAGTAATATGCAACAGGAACCTGAGTTCCATCAGACCTGAGGTGGCTCAGTATAGCTCCTACCCCATAAGGGGAAGCATCACAAGCGATGCACACAGGAAGGGACTCATTGAAGTGTGCAAGTACACTGTTAGAAGTGAGCAAGGCCTTGACCTCATTGAAACTTGCCTCATGTGTTTGTGACCACTGCCACACTGCCTGTTTATCTAATAGCCTATGAAGAGGCTCAGCTACACTAGCCTTATGTGGGAGAAAGGAATTGTAGAAATTCAGAAGGCCCAGGAAAGCCTGTAGTTCGGCCTTAGACTTTGGCCTAGGGGCTTGTATAATGGCTTTTAGTTTGGATTCAGCAGGGTGAATCCCAGCAGCATCAATTTTGAACCCCAGAATCTCTGTGGAAGGCACCCCGATTTTACATTTGTCCTTCTTGAGTTTGAGTCCCGTTTTCCTGAACCTTAACAGGACAGCCCTTAGCCTTTCAGCTAGAATGTGTGTGGAGTCTCCTGCAATTAAGACATCATCAAAATAGGGGCAAACCCCTGGTATACCCCGTAGTGTGTTTTCCATTACGCTTTGGAAAATCCCAGGAGCGACATTTACTCCAAATTGAAGTCTCTTTACCTTGAAAGCCCCTCTGTGGGTCACAATAGTCTGAGCTATAGCAGCAGCATCATCTACAGGCAGCTGTTGATATGCTTGAGCTAGGTCAAGCTTTGCAAAAACACGCTCCCCCCCCTTGAGGGAGGCCAGAATATGACTGATCACAGGAACAGGATAGGCATGTTGCTGCAATGCCTTATTCAGAGTGCATTTGTAATCAGCACAGATGCGAATGTCCCCATTTGCCTTGAGAGGCGTGACAATGGGGGTTTCCCAGGGACTGGAGTCAACAGGTTCCAGAATTCCTTGTTGGATCAGTTTATCCAACTCAGTGTCAATTTTAGTCTTTAAAGCAAAAGGGACCCTTCTTGCTTTAATTCTAATGGGAGTGACAGTGGGGTCTAGCTTTAAGGACACAGGGGGTCCTTTGAATGTGCCCAGCTGGGGGCTGAAAACATCTGCAAATTCTTTGCAGACTTCCTGTAGGTCGAGTGTTTGTAGGCTGTTGAGCCCTGTGATGTGTATTCCCAAGGCCTCAAACCAATCGAGTCCTATGAGACTCGTTCGTTCACCCCCTACTACTAATAGGTCTAGTGGACCTTCAAAATCCTTATACTGTACGTTAAGGGTGGCCTCCCCCTTAACACACACTCTGGAGTTTTGAAAGTCTGTTAACACAATGTCAGAAGGCCTCAGCTTGGCCTGAGTTCCACTACCGGAACAAATCTTCCTAAACGTTTGCATGGAAATGATTGAAAGGGCAGACCCCGTATCCAGTTCCATAGCTAATGGAACCCCTTGTAGCTTCACCTTAACTGACAGCTTTTTCTTAATTGGCTTGTGTGTGCCTGTCCTATAGATGCTTCTTCGCGAAGCGCAAAACCCCACCCTATTCTGGCTGGGGACCCTGGTACCTTTCAGGCGCAATTCTTCCTGAGGTTGTACCTTCAGACGGCCCAGGCACACAGCTGCAATGTGTCCTTGTTTTCCGCACGTCCTGCAGATAGCGGAGCGGAACTTGCAGTCGGTTCTCCTGTGGCGACCTCCACAGCCGATGCACTTGGGGAGAGCTGAAGAGCTTCCTTTTTGTTTCTCTTCCTTTGTGGGGTGAAGACGGTCGACTTCCTCATCCGGATCCTCCTCAGAGTTTCTTTGGACTTCTTCCTGGTGCACGGATGCAGCAGCTGGACTGTTCCTGATCGGCCGCATGTTCTTGATGGCACCGCCCGCTGCTTCCTCTGCGGTGACCTCTCTCAAGGCATCTTGGAAAGACAAGTCCTCCTTAGCAAAAAGTCTCTGTTGTAACTCACGATGCCTTAGCCCGCATACGAACCTGTCCCTCAGTCGTTCTTCGAGGTCCTTGAACTTGCAATGTTTGGCGGCTTTCCTTAATGCGGCGATGTACTCCTTGGCCGATTCTCCGGGTCGTTGATCCCTCTGCTCGAAGGTGTGGCGCCACGCGATGACGGACATCTTAGGCTGGAAGTGCTCCTTCAGTAGCTTTTTTAGATCTGCGTAGCTGACCGATTCTAAAGGAACAGGTGCTGCAAGGTTCTCAGCGATTTCGAATGCGTCTTGACCGCAAACGCACAGCAGGGTGGCAGCCTTCAAACTTTCTTCCCTCACTTGGTTCACTTTGAGGTAGTTTTCCACCCTGGCTGCATAGGACTCCCACCTCTCTGGATGTGAGACGTTGAATTCCGAAAGCCTTCCAATCTTTGCCATTTTTGTATCAGGAAGGGTCTATCAGCCAGCCTACCCCTGAATGCACACTGGATTGGCGGGTAGCTGCCGAGTCAACGCCGTTCCTGCCGCTCAGGACTCACTCGGGTAAGCTAACACCTTTTTGTTGATGTAAGGCAATCCCACCTTCGTCGCCCTGTTGAGTCCTTCACGAAATGGCAAGACAGGAGAAGCAGTTGTAGTTCTCAGGAAACTTCTTTATTCATGTGTTCAGCTTACAGTTAGAAGATGCCGACAACACCCAAAACTCCTGGCCTTTTATATAGGCCATCCCCGGGTAAATCTGCAACTTTTGGTGCGCCAGCACTTGCGCATGCGCACAAGTACTGGCGACAGCCTGTCTGGTCCCGGGCAGCCTGCACCTGCCGGAACCGTTTGCAATGCCCTGAGCCTGCTTGCACAGGCTCAGGACATAACAAGCACTATGTCACAACTTCCAAAACATCCACTGCAGTTTTGGGTTGTATCAATAGAAGTACACGGTTAAGATCATGAAAGATGATAGTATCAGTCTACATTGCAGTGGTCAGGTTGAATCTGGGATGTTGCATTCAATTGTTGTTGACATAAAACAAAAGAAAATGGAGAAATCTGGAAAAAATGCAGAAAAGGGCAACATAGGAGGCTAAGTTCTATGAAGAGTGGTTAAATGTTTAGCTAAAAGGAAAGTAGATTAAGGAAACATGAATTTTCCAATACTTGTCATAAGGTATAAAGTGTGTATTTATTCTACGTAGCATCAATGGGTTAGCCATGATCCAATGGGGGTTTCCAAAAAATATTCATATTTTTGAATTTTTTTTGAAATGTAAAATTTCCTGACTGTGAGAGTTATTACATAGTGGAGAAGCTGCCTCCTGAAACCACAAGTCCTTTTTCAAGAAAGGAATGGAGAGCCATTTTTCTTAGGACAAGGTGAGAATTTTTGGGATAAGGATAATCAAAAAAACAAAACAAAAATCTTGGGGGTGCTTTAGAAAAACATTAGCAGATAATGAGAGATCAGTCTGTAAAATGTTTTTCAAAGTAGTCAAAAGTATACAGAAAAGAGAGGACAATTATAACCTCAAAGAGATAATCAATGGCAAGAACAGAAAGCCACTAGTAGAACCATCAGAAGTCATAGAAAAGTGGAGAGAACATTTCAAAGAAAATATCATGAAGAAACCACACAAGACTACAATACAGCAGCACTAAAACCAGAAATACTAATTAAAAAAATAGCATGAATTTTAATGGGTCACCTAAATATAAAGCACAGAGAATAGATGGAATGCCAACAGAAATAATCCAAGCAGCTGGGGAAAGTAACATCAGATTTGTACATAGAATTTTTAATGCAGCGTGGACACAAATAACTTCACTTATTGATTGGAAACAAGCAATAATAATACCACTATGGAAAAATAAAGGAAGAAAATGAGAATGTACACAATATTGGGGCATCTAATTCTTGAACCATGTAGCGAAAATGTACACCAAGATAACAGAAATGAGATTAATATCAATTATAGAACCACAACTAGCAGAAGAGCAGATGGGTTTTAAAAAAAATAGAAACTGCAATGTTTGTGTTTTTAATAACTAATAGAAAAGAATATGGAATACAATAAGAATCTTTTTGTTATATTTATAGACCAAGAGAAAGCATTTGATAGAGCTGATGGTAAATTGCTATGGCAAATACTGACCCAATATGGGTAAGTGAACTTCTAATTAGTGTATGCAAAAGCTCATTGCAAAAGTGTAGTTAGAACAAATCAAGGAACATCAAAACCTTCATAATAAAATCCGGAGTAAATGAGAGATGTGTATTATCACCACTATTGTTTATCACCTACATTTAAGAATACCTTAAACATAATAAAGGAGGGAATAAACATAAAACAAGTTTCAGAATTCAAATATCTGGGAACAACATTCACCATGGTAAAATTTACTTCTCTGCTGGGAAGGGAAGGCAGAAACAGGGAAGAAGGAGGGAAGAGAGGAAGGAACGGAAGAAAGAAAAAGAAAGAGAAAAAGGAAAGTAATAGGAAGGGAAGGAGATTGGGAAGGAAATAAGAAAGAAGAGAGAAACAGGAAATGAGGGAGGGAAGGAGGGAGGGAGGGAGGGAGGGAAGGAAGGAAGGAAGGAAGGAAGGAAGGAAGGAAGGAAGGAAGGAAGGAAGGAAAGAAGATTTCTGACATTTCCTGCCGGCTTCCCAAAAAAGAAACTCCATGGAGAAGCTGGCAAGATTGGAAGTTGTTCCTGCTCCTACTGTTTTTTGTCTATTTGTGATCATTCAGTTTCTCTGTTTAGGCAAGGAAATATCTCTGAAACTATGACCCAATGGGTCATGGATTTTCTAGTGGTATCTAGTAATATCTAATATTGACATATTATATTAGTAAATACAAATAAACATAATAAATCCTACATTTATTTCTTACTGAAATCTGGAACATAGTAGAGGTATTATGGAAAATAAACAATGGGGCTGACTAAAGGAAAAGCTTTTTGCTCTTTATTTCAAATTCTTTAAATTCTTAGACTTAACAAACACTTTTTCATTTATTTAAGAATGGAGGTAAACTAATTTAATGGGTTTTCAAATGTGTCATTCCAAAGATCTCCAATAGCAGTATGTTAGTTAAATAGGCAATTTCCAAAATTGATTAGAAATTGAGGTTAGCAAAGCCTCTTTTAAAAGGCTCCATAGGATGCATCGATCCATTCATCTTCCAGTACTCACACCTGTGAGGGTCCACTGTCCTATGGTCTCTTCACGAGAAGCAGCCATATAGAGCATACGTCAGTAAGTTCTCATCCTCTCCTTGTCCAGAGAGAATCCTAAGAAACAGTCCACTTCAGTCTTTGCCAAGGTTTTTGTCTCAGCTCGTTGGAGATGTGCTTAGTTCACCATGCCTCTCTCGGAAGTCCTGGAAAGAGAACTATTTAGATTAAGAACATTGTGTGTTGGCATCTTCTCCTTGAATGGGTATTTACAATAGTTCTAATTTTATTATTGCTACATGTTGTTACATTTATTGAGTTATTGTAATGTGTTCTGATTTTGATACTGTACTATGCAGTATCAATGGACCCTATGAAACCTAGCAATATGAAAATATAGTAAATAAAAATAAGATCTCTTTATAAAAGTATAGATACATATTAATGATATATTTATACATACAAGGGTGAGTATGCATGAATTAAGTTTCACATAGTTCAGAAAATCCAACCTGATAGATGAATATTAATGTAAATAATAATAATAATAATAATAATAGTAATAATAATAATAGTAATAATAAAGTTGGAAGGGACCTTGGAGGTTATCTAGTCCAATCCCCTGCTCAGGCAGGAAACCCTATACCATTTCAGACAAATGGCTGTCCAGCCTCTTCTTAAAAACTTCCAGTGTTGGAGCATTTATCACTTCTGGAGGCAGGTTGTTCCACTGGTTAATTGTTCTAACTGTTAGGAAGTTTCTCCTTAATTCTAGGTTGCTTCTCTCCTTGATTAGTTTCCATCCATTGCTTCTTGTCCTGCCTTCAGGCGCCTTGGAAAATAGCTTGACTCCCTCTTCTTTGTGACAGCCCCTGAGATATTGGAATAGTGCAATCATGTCCCCCCTCGTCCTTCTATTCATTAAACTAGACATACCCATATATTGACATACTAATATTATTGACTTGTTCATATTACTTTTTTTAATACCAGTCCAATAGTTCTAAAAACCTATAATATTTTTCTTCTTGACTACCTGCTTTGTATAGAACTAGATTGAAAAGTTGGGGTATCTTCATAGCCACCAATTGAAATTGCAACACCACAACTGTTTGGAATATAAAACTGCATTTTAATGTCATGATGAACCAGGAAGAGTGGTTCTCAGGAGGAGGAGTTTTCTCAGCTTCAAAAATATGCAGAATGTAAGTACATTTATATTTCTATAATTTCATAATGAATTATCAAACTTTATCTATTACAAAAAGTAATAGAAAAGAAGTCTAAAGGCTACATTTAATTTAAATCTACATGCTATATTCTCTTTTCAAAACAGAAAAATCAAGGCATTTAAAATAATGAAGTAATTATGAATAATACACAATAAAAGTAGTAAATAATTAAGAAACATTGAATTGAATATATGATTAGACCAGGGGTGTCAAACTCACAACATCACGTGATGTGTCACGACGTATCACAACTTTTTTCCCATTGCTAGCAATGAGGTGTGCGTGGTTTTGCCATGATGCATCTACCCCATGGGCCAGTAGTTTGACACCCCTCGATTAGACGCACAAGGGATTTGTCTCTGGTGCAGAAGCTCTCAGTGTACATGTAAAGTAACAGAATAATGATCATCATCATCATCATCATCATCATCATCATCATCATCATCCCAATAAAAGGGGGGGGGAGTAAAGAAGATAATAAGAAGGCTAAATAATACTACAGCCATAAAAAATTTTCACTGAACGATACATAAATTTGTTTTTTTCTCTAATTTAATAATTCTTTCGTAGCTTCTCAAACCTTACAATATTATATCTTTACCTATATGTGTAAAAATTACAATATACAAATATGAACAAGTGAAAGTTACAACAATTGTTATAAAAATCTATATTTCTCTGCTAGGTATTGTTTTCTTGCCAGTATGATGTTTTGTAGACAAATACAATATTTTTATTGTTGGGGTAATAATCTATGACTGACGCATACAATTTCTTTCTCATACTGCTGTTATATTGGGGGTCCCCCAACCCCAGATCCCCAACCCCTGGACTGGGGTATTGGTCCATATCCTGTTACAAACTGGGCCATGTAAGTGGTGGTTGAGTGAGTGAAGCTTCATCTGCACATGTGCAGGATCTAGGTTGTATTGGAAACCATCCCCCCCCAACCATGTAAAAATTGTTTTCCATGGTGCCAGAAATGTTGGAGAGTGCTATTGTATTGCATGGTAGAAAATCTTGGGAACATTAATCTGATTTTCCATGGGAGTTTAGATGTGCTTTTATATACTCCATTTTACTCAGATACAATAATTGGCAGATTTGTGTCAGGGATAGTGGGCAAAATTTTGAAGAATTAGTCCTAGTGTTTTGTAATATCTACTAAGCATTTTGCAAAGCTGCTCCAAATTCATTCTAATGAAATAAAAACAACTCATTACTCAAAAATCATGTTTTATATTTGTGAATGTTTCCCTGATAAAAGAAATATGAATTTCTTCACACTCTACTTCTACTTTAATTAAAATAAAAATCTTTGAATTGGCATATATATTATAGGAAGGATTTATTAGAAAAGGTGATGAAAGCCAAGTGTGTGTTTTTAAAAGTGCTTTTCCCTCTTCAAACAGAGTTGAGTAATGCTTTGTTTGTGTGTAGATGTTGAATTAATTGCATATGTAGAATTCAACATCTTAGATATTAAAAACATTCCCAGATTTAACTTCATGCCCTTTCAAAATCCAACTAGTTGAGAAAGAAGAGAGTTTTAATAGGGTAATTTTGGAACAGAGTGTCTTACATTTTGTTAGTATTTATTTATTAAGTAAATTGCAATTAAAAATTAAAAATTGCTATATTCCAATAGCCTAGTTAATATAATTAATGAGATTTCTGACAGGCTTTATTACAATTGGGATGAAGTAGACAATGTTCTGGTGAAAATAGTATATTGAATTATTTGTCACAGAGCCAAAACATAAATGCTATTTGTTTAGGAAAGTACTTTACTTTCAAAAAGTAAAAGACTTCCAATACTATTTTTACAGATTCAACAAAGAAAATTAAGGATGTTTTAGAAGAATTCCATGGCAATGGTGTGCTAGCAAAATATAATCCTGAAGGGGTAATTTTTGTTTCTTATCTAATTTCTTACATTATACTTGTTGCTAGAAATTCACTCCATTATTTTTGTGCCCTTTGCAATCATTATATACATAACTAGAACATATTAATACTTCTCTGCAGATGGTTTTAACCTTGATCCATTTCAATCAAACATCTACACAGTGCTCCAGAATTACTGAGTGTTCATTTTTATTCAAAAATGAATAAAAGCAAATATAAATTTTTAGTAGGACATTTATTTCAGCTGACTGCTCATGCTGCATTAATACCCCAATGCAGTAATGTGTAAGCAGCAATCTGTAGATAATGTGTAAATGGCAATCTGTAAATAAAATGCCCCATTGATAAGTTTATTAATTCTTGGTCCAATTAAATATTATTGTTAAAATGTTAAGAATATTATTGACATATCTGAGAGATGCCTTTCGCTAAGGACATTTACCCATCCTACCAGGGTGACCAATGAGCATGTTCCTTGTTCCTTTTCCTAAATATTATCATCTAATACAGGGGTGTCAAACTCCCAGCCCGTGGGCCGGATGCATCATGCTGAAACTGCACCCACCCCATTGCTGGCAATGAAAAAAAGTCACAATATATCGTGACACGTCATGTGACATTGCGAGTTTGACACCCCTGATCTAATAAAAACTAGGAGGTGTACCTTTTACTTTGATTAAAATAAAATTCCCTGCCCTATGAAACAGTTGTTCCCTAAAGTTTAGCAGCCTGCTACGCTCTTAGCCTTCCATTAAGCTTAGAAGACCTGGCTCCCCAGTGCTGGAATAAGATTGGAAAATTGTGTGTTAGAAGATTGACTTGGTACCAGAACTTTGTTGTTTTTAATTCTTCAATCTGTTTAGTTTTGTAATGTTAATATAATTTTATATGTTGTTATAACTTTTGATTGGAAGCCACCCAGAGTTAGTTGTAAGATGATGGGTGGCTATATAAATGTTGAAAATAAAATAAAAATAATAAACAAAATTAAATATCTTTGGTGCACGGCCATTCTATGGAAGAAAATTTAACTGCCTAATAGAACTTTATCCAAGACTGATCAAACTGGAATTAAATAAAGATGTTAAATTATATGGTATCTAAATTGAGCATCTAAACTGATCTTTTTCGTTGCTACAGTTATTTGCTAAAACCAATTCTTTGCAATTTCAATAACATTGGAAACTTTTTGATTGCAAGATTTCTTTCTAATCTAGTTAGTAATGAAATCAAAATTTCAGCAAAAAAGGATGGTTGTCTGAGAAAATTTTCCAACTGTAGAAATTTATACAAAAATATTTCCTTTCTTTTCTTGCACTCCAGAAGCAAGATATTCTTAAACAAGTAAGCATATCTGGTATATATGTTAGCTGATATACTTGATTAATGCTATTAATTTCTGTAGATTTATTTTATATGTTCTTTTTTCATACTTGGATATTGATGACTAATAACCCTTATACAATATAATGTCACCTTTTTGTTGTTGCATGACATCTGTAGTTATAATGAAAGTTAACAATAAAGAAAGATAGTGAAGATAAAGAAAAAATAAAGTAGATTTGATACTTACTGCAGGTTTTTTTTGTTACAAAATATATCATATGAAGGAAGCATATGATTAATATTCAAAGATGTACAAGTAGTGTACAGGATAAAGTAGTGTGTTTTGGTTGTGCCTGTGGGATTGACAAATATTCTCTGTACCTCTGTATGTTGATAAATTGAGCAATCCCTGCCATATTCAGGGATATGGCTGAAAACAATGCTGAAAAATGAAGGAGAAGCAATCTTGTGTGCAGGAGACATTAATAATTGGAGTGGCATAAAAAGTATTAAGTAAAGAGCAAAAGAAAACAAACAGTTTTGTAGTGGAGATGATCAGCAGCCTAAAGGAGCAATAATGACATAGAATATAGAAATGACAAATGCTGAAACTATATATGGGAAAGAAAGTGGAGCCAATTCAGTCTGAGAGAAACATATGCAAACCAGTTAAAAAACAACAACAAACAAACCAGAAGGGGAGGGGGATTTGAAACTGAGCAAAAGGGAGGATAATATATCTTATTTGGGTAATCACAGTTTATTTAATTTATAGCTCAACCTTTATTATTTATATAAATATTTATATAAACAAGGCATGAATATACCTGTACTTTTTTCTCCTATTTCCCCCACAAGAATAACCTTGTCAGGTAAGTTGAAATGAGAGAGGGTGACTGGCCCAAAATCACTCAGCCGGTTTTTAATGGCTAATGGAAGACTAGAGCTCACAGTGTCTTGCCTGATGCCCTAAGCCAGTGGTTCTCAACCTGTGGGTCTGGACCCCATTTGGGGTCGAATGACCACTTCACGGGGGTCACCAAACAACACAGTCTGCCATTTTTTCCCCCTTTTCCTTAACTGTGCTACTTTCAAAAGCCAATAGGAATTGTCCAGGCTGTCTCTGCCCTGCTGAGCCCGCCAAAAGTCCCATTCTGCAAACGGTGCTGCACCAGTTGAGTAGTCCTCGACTTACGACTGGTTGGGGTCGTGGCATTAAAAAGGTTGAGAACCACTGCCCTAAGCACTAGAGAAACTGGTATATCCCATCCTTGTTACAATGAGTTAAGCCCAGATTACAGAATGAAAAGCAAACAGCTTCTGAGACTTCCGGTGGATTTGCGCTGGCGATGGCGGATACTTTGTATCCGTCCTCCTGAGAAAGTGTTAGAACCGCCGAGAACAGCAGGCATCAGCTGTTCTGCGGTTCAAAACCTCCTTCCCGGGCAAAGGGAGGGAGGGGAGTATCATCTGAATAGTGGTAGAGCCTCTGAAATTCCCCAAAGAATTTTTGGGGGGGGAGAAAAGAGTGCTCCCACGGAGTTCAGATTGTCTCCGTTTCTCAGCTGTCTTTGTCGTTAGGGACAAAGCAAGACGCCACTCCCACCTCCACTGTTAAAGTGATCTGGTGAGTTATCTTAAAAGCGGACAGAGCTGAATAGAGGATTTTACTTTTATTTATTTTTTTGGACTTTAAGTTTAAAGATTGATTTTTATTCCCTTTTTTTTCTTTTTTACTGAGAGGGAAAGTAAAATGGCGATCAGCAGGTTTTTTTCTTTTTAAGTGATTGGAACGGAACGGAACGGATTTGAATGATTTTTTGAAGATGGATTTTTTTTTTGGGTTTTAGGAGGAGTATTTTCCCTCTCTGTTTAACTTTTTTTGTTACTTTTTTAAGGGATTTTCTTTTGTATTTTTCTGTATTTTTTTCAAGAAGGAGGAAAGAAGAAATAAATCTTTGAAGATGGCTTCAAAGCGTCAAGTGACTTCTACAGTACCCAAGGTGGCCTCTTCTCCTGCGATATTACCAGCACAACAACCTAAAGCTACACCACCATCTTCTCCTCCTCTGCAACCAATAACAGTAAAAGATATGCAAGATATAATGGGAAATGCTATATCTCAAATTAGAGGGGAAGTGAAAGAGCTTTTAGTGGAGAATAATAGTATTTTGAGGCAAGATATAGTTTTGGCTTTAAAAGGACTTGCTTCTGTGGTTGAAAAATTGGACTCTTGAGTTGAAGAAGTTGCAGACAAAGTGGAGGTGTTGGGGGAAAAATTTGAAGGAATGAAAAAAAAGGTGGAAATTTCTCAAGATGAAATTGTTATGTCTCAATATAGAGAGATGGAATTTCCTTTAAGAATCAGAGGCTTGAGAGAGGACATGCAACAGGACCTGAGAGAGATGGTAGTAAATGACTTTGCTGTGATTTTGGGCAGAGAAAAAGAGGAAATATCTAGAGAAGTTGAAAAAATATTTAGAGTTAACTCCTGGGTTGCAAAGCAAATAAATCTGCCAAGAGATGTGGTAATTTACTTTGGGAAAAGATCTCTGCGCAATGAAATCATACAAGCTTTTTACAATAAGAGGTTTCAGATTGCTGCACAAGATGTTATAATTTTAAAGGAGATCCCATCTAAAATTTTAAGAAGAAGAAAAGAGTTTGCTTTTTTAGCAGACGAACTTAAAAAAAGGCTGATGCCATTCAGATGGGATATTCCGATTGGAATTGTGGTGAGCCATGCGGGGACACGCTATAGACTTAATACTGTTTCTAAAGCAAAGGAGTTTTATATTTCGGTCCTGGGAGCACGCTCATCACCACCTACAATGTTTAAAGTCTTGGATGGGAAGGAGGTTGAACAGCAGTCTGAAGAAGCTGTATTGATGAAAGCTGGAAAATCACAGGCTGAGTGGTTTCAACAAGCTGAGATGAAAGAGCAAAGAATGACTTGGGCAGCGCATAGACGTAAGGAAAAGGAACAACAGAAGAAAGATGTTAAAGTTCCACAAGAATTTGTTTCTGAGCCTGTGGGAGGAGCAAGACCTAAGAGATCTTTGGTACAATCTTTAATGGCAGATCTTCAAGCAGTCTTCTCCAGGCTTTTGGATGAGGGAGATGGTAAAGCTCCTGACATGGAATGCTAATGGCCTTAAATCCCCTCAGAAGAGAAAGAAAATATTTCACTATTTAAAGCAACATAATAATGACATTATTTGTTTGCAGGAAACGCATATTATCTCTAAGGATCAAAAATATTTAGTTAATGCTCGATTGGGATCTCACTTTGTATCTTTTGCCCTTGGGAAAAAAGGGGGTGTAGTTATTTATGTTAAGCAAAATTTAACAGCTTGTTTAGTAGATTCTGATCCTCAAGGAAGATATGTTATGATTGAAGTGGGATTGTATGGTAAGAAAATACTTATAGTAGGTTTGTACGCACCAAATCAACAACAGGAACAATTTTATAGGTTGCTACATCAAAAATTGATTTTACTGGATTATAGATCTGTTATATTAATGGGAGATTGGAATGGAGTTTTAGATACATATAGAGATAAAAAAGGACTTTCTACTTTTAAACAGGCCAAATTACCTAAGGCCTTTTTTGATTTGAAAGAGGACTGGGAGTTGCGAGACTATTGGCGAGAACATAATTTGGAAGAGAGAGATTTCACCTTTTTTTCGGACAGACATCAATCTTTTTCAAGAATTGACTTTTTTCTGATCACAACGGATTTATATTTTAGGGTAAAGAATGTAAAGATATTTCCAAGGACATTGACAGATCATAGTCCAGTGTGGATGGAATTGGATACTGAAAAAGAGGAGAGGAGATCTTGGAGGTTGAATGAAAATTTGTTTAGACAAGAAAAGAATGTTCAGAAACTTAAAGAGCACTTAAAGGAATATTTTGTTTTAAATATGCATAAGGGAACTTCAATGTCAATGGTATGGGACACAAGTAAAGCTTACATGCATGGGGTTTTGATACAAATGAATAAGACTTATAGACAGAAACAGGTGCAGAAACGTAAGGAGTTGGAAGATGAGATTAAATTAAAAGAAAAAGTTTTAATTTCGAATCCTACAGATGAGAAGGTTAAGGAATCCATAAAATTGCTTAAATCGCAATTTAATATGTTAATAGCAGATCAGACTGCAACTAATTTATTGTATATGAAACATAACACATTTTGTAATGCTAATAAACCAGGGAGATGGCTGGCTTATCAACAGAAGTCGAGAATTATAGATAAAATAAATTATAATGGTAAATTGGTATTCCAGAAGGAATTGATTAAGAAATCTTTTTTAGATTATTATAAGAAATTATATATGGGCAGGAAAGTACAGGTTTCAGATATAGATAAATATTTACAAGATGCTCATTTTCCTAAATTAACAGAAGATCAGAAACAAGAAATTAATGGATTGATTACTATAGAGGAAATGATAGCAATTAAAGAATTAAAGTTAGGTAAAGCACCTGGTACTGATGGATTGACATCAATTTATTATAAGACTTTAATAGATGAGTTGATAGAACCTTTAAGGGAACTTTTTAATAATATATTACAGGGTTTAGAGACCCCCTTGTCTTGGGGTAGAGCTTTTATATCTTTGATCCCAAAAGAAGACCAAGATCTTACTCTACCAAAGAATTATAGTCCTATATCTCTTTTGAATGTAGATTGTAAGATTTTTTCGAAAATTTTAGCTAATAGATTTATGATTGTGTTGAATCAACTAGTACATATGGATCAAACTGGCTTTATAACTGGAAGGTATATGAAAAATAATGTTAGACAAATTATTAACTTAATAGAATATTTGGATAAGAACAACCAAATCTCTGCAGGTTTGATATTTTTAGATGCTGAAAAAGCTTTTGATCAATTAAATTGGCAATTTATGTTAAGATTGGTTGAGGAAATGAACTTTGGAGATAAAATTTTACAGGCTCTTCGAGCCATTTATCAAAAACAAATGGCACAACTTATAGTTAATGGAGGTTTATCAGAGGTATTCTCAATTGAAAAGGGGACCAGACAGGGTTGTCCATTGTCCCCATTTCTGTTTGTTTTAACTTTGGAAATTTTATTGATTAAAATTCGGGAATCATTGAAAATAAAAGGAATAGAAATTAATAAAAAAGAATATAAACTAAGGGCCTTTGCAGATGATCTGGTTGTTACTTTATCTCAACCAATTCATTCCGTAACGGAGTTGTTACCATTGATAAATCAGTATGGACAAGTTTCAGGTTTTAAAATTAATAATAATAAGACTAAAATATTGCCTAAGAACATGATCAACTTGGACAAGGAGACCTTAGTTAGATTGACAGGCTTTGAGGTCGTTAATAAGGTAAAATATTTGGGTGTTATTCTATCTGCTTCCAATGCAAAACTGTATAAAAATAATTATGAAACGCTGCGGATTAGAATACAAAAGGATTTGGACAATTGGAAAAAGCTGCAATTGTCCCTTTTAGGGAGAATAGCAGCGATTAAAATGAATGTTCTGCCAAAATTTCTTTTTTTATTTCAAATGATACCTATTGTAAAGAAAGAAGCAAATTTAGATGAGTGGCAGAAAGGTATCAATAAATTTATCTGGGCAGGAAAAAAACCAAGAGTAAAACTTAAAATTTTACAAGATGTACGAGAGAGAGGTGGACTTAAGGTACCGAATTTGAAATTGTATTATGATGCTGTGGTCTTAACATCAATCAGTGATTGGGTTAATCTAACAAATGTAGATATACTCTTTTTGGAGGGATGGGATTTACTTTTTGGATGGCATGCCTATTTAATTTATAATAAAAAGGTTGATAGGGTTTTTAAATCTCATATCTTAAGAATTTCTATACTTCGGGTTTGGAAGAAATATTATAGAAGTGATTTAAGAATTCCATTATGGGCTATTCCATGGCATGCAATAGAAGGAATAAGGAGAGGAGTTAAGATGGATACTATTTCTTATACACAATTACTTAAGTGGGATGGTAAAAATTGGCAATTAAAATCTATGGATGAATTAGCACAAGAAAATATTATTTATTCATGGTTTCAGTATAGACAACTATTGGAAAACAAATTAGAGATCAAAGTCGAACCCATATTAAAAGAATTTATGGTGTCTTGGTGGAATTGGATTCAGAAGCAGAGCTAGTTAAAGACTGTATGGTTAAGTGGGCACAAAATTTTGATGAACCGATTTTATTAGATACATGGGAGATTATTTGGGTGAGGAATTCACGCAAGCCCAAAACTTACGGGAAAATTTTTATAAAATGTTTTATAGATGGCACCTTGATCCACAAAAAATGTCTCATATGTATCCAAACCTGCAGCCTAAATGTTGGAGATGTGGTTGCTTGGATGCTACTTATTATCATATCTGGTGGTCATGTAAAAGTATAAAAGCTTTTTGGATTAAGATATGGTGGAATATTCAAAGAATTTTTAGAAGAAGGATAAAATTTACTCCACAATTGTTCTTATTGGTATTGTTCCGGATTGTGATGACAAAGAGATTATTTTAATGTTAAATTTAATTACTGCGGCTAGGTTGTTAATAGGGCAATATTGGAAGAAGGAATCTTTGCCTACTTTGCAAGAATGGTTTTTTAAAGTTTCTTACTTAACGGAAATGGCAAAAATTTCGGCTTTCTTGAAAGATCAATCGCAAGAGAAGTATCTCTTGGTGTGGAAAAGATGGATAAATTTTATACAATATAAGTATGATACAAGAAAATATTATTTAGCTTTTGAATAATTTATATTTAAAGTTTAAGATATTATCTAGAAGTGTAATTATTATTATTTTTTAATTTTTAATTTTTATAATTTTTTATCTTCTCTTTTTTTTCCTCTTTTCGTTTTTTATATATAATGGAGTTAAAGTATTTTACAACTTGTTTATTGAGTGTAATTATATTTGCTTAAGGTTTATTTGGGTTTAAAACTTTTTTTCTTTTAAGTTCTAGTTAAGCCTGTACTCAGCTCTGGGAAGAATGGGGGAGAGTTTTGGGGTGGGTTGAGAGGGATTGGGGAAGGGGCTTTTATTATAAAATTTTAAAAATTTTTAATAAAAAAAAAAGAAAAGCAAACAGCTTCTCCAAGGAGCTTGCTTTTTTACTTAGCTTTAGTTAAGAATGAAGAGGATTAATTCCTCTTGTCTTTCATGAGTTCATGAGAGTTCCTTGGGCGAAACTAAGCTACAGATGAATAAAAATAAAGTTGTAATTTTAATGTATAAATTATGCATGGTTCTCCAATGACTTAAGCTTCCTTCATCTACAAGAAATAGAGGTAAATATGAAAAACTTACATATCTCTTAGAGAGGGAGATTTATTTATCTATATCCTGCCTTTATTATTTTTACAAATAACTGACTGGCCCCAAATCACCCAATTGGTCTTCATGGTTAAGGCAGAACTTGAATTCATAGTCTCCTGCTGACTAGCCTGGTGCTTTAACCACTAGATCAAACTGGCTCTCAAAGATTTTTAGGAGAGCCAAATTAAAATACAGCTACACACTATCAGTAGGAATTTATAAGTTTGTATTAGCTCATGTATATTTTAACTTTGTTTATGTCTCCATGTTTTTGGTTTTTTTAATATCAGTTTTATTAAAGTTTATAAGTACAAAGATAAAAGACTAGTTATCACAAACCACATCATGTATATTTTAATCCTATTCTAATAAATTCTCTTTATAGTCCTTCTGTTTACTTTTAAAAAAGATTGATCTTTAATCATGGCAAATAACATCCCACACGGTGATTTCTTATCATTTTGCTTTGACTCATTTCAGAAAATTTCTGTAATTTAACACATCCTTTTTTATCCAAAATAAGAAAGCTTTCCAAACCATTATTCTAATTATTATTTGGATGTTTTTAACTATTAAGTTATCAGCTGGTTTTATTTGTAAATCCATTGTGTCATCATTTTCCCTGCATTTTAAAATCTATTTTTGAATTCACCGTATCGTTTTTCATGTCATTTTTATAATCTGGCATTTTTTAAAAGTCCAAGTTCACATTCAGATCTCAGGCTCAGGTTGCTTTATCCAGTAAAACGTTGTGCTCTTCTATATCCTCTGTTATAGTAGCAGATAATCTTGTGAGTAATTTCTGAGTAGTTTATTCCCAGATAATGAATTAATTTCTTCCAGTCAAAATTCAAAGTGTTCTCATGTCATACTTTTTCAGTCATTGAAACTCCCATGGGAAGATTTCATATAGTTAATTCAAAAGTTTTCATATATTCTTTTATGAAATTTTAAACACTTACAGTAAATATTCATTGAAGTCCTTTCCAAAATCTGCATTCTAGTCCCCCTTTTTCTGTTTTCCCCAAATTAAAGCTTTTCTTTTTAATCCTTAGACTTACATGGAGCTTCTTTTATACAGGGTAGCAGTTCCTCTAGCATAATAAAAATATTTTGGAAGGTTTTTAATTTCTAGTAAATCAATAATGAGCAAATTATTAATTAGTAAGAGAAGAAGTGGGTGAATCCAATGTCTCTTTGAAGGTGTTGAATTGTGGCTGATGTTTTTCCCTAGTTCTCAGAACTAACTATGGCATGAAAATATTATGTATATTGGGGGGGGGATAATTTGAAATCCTTAATTATCTCAAATATGCTGTCAAGATTGAATTGCTAAGATGCTTGCTAACTTCTGTCACTACTTAATTTGCCATAGAAACGGGGGAAGGGAAGCTCAGTAGAAACAGGATTTTAACAAGACGTCTATGGACCATGAGAATCAAGGTCCCGAAAGCAGGTGTCTGACAGAAAAGTGGACTGTTCTCATAACAAAGCAAAGAAACATGACTGGGTAACATGAGCATTTGGTGGGTGGGGGTTATGGAGAGCTATTGTTAACTAACCAGATTTTCATATAGAAAACTTAGAGCTGATTTTGCTTCTTCAGTACTGAGATGTGTGTTCAATAAAAGTTATCTTTTATGGCATCTCAAGGCCATAGAGTTTACTAAATGTTGAATTCTCTAGTCAAACAGTTGACATATGTGTTGGAAATTTCTGTTTACAATAGGTAAATTTTTAACCTGAATCTACAATCTTTATTTGCAGACAATTGATTTAGAAGGTTTCAAGTTATTTATGATCTTTCTTGAGCTGATTTACCAGATGAATTTTGTGAACATCTCTTTATATCTTTTGGAAACAAAGTTCTTCACAGCAGTCCGGTGGTAAAGAATAAATCACCATTCCTTTCAGGAGGTGAGTTTGATTGCCCTGAATGGACCTACCACTTTTTCTGGGATGCAATAGAAAGCCTTTAACGATCCTTAAATTCTTTCTATTCCTTTTTAATGATTTAAAGGTTTTGTAGTGGGAATGGGAGAAAAATAGCACTTTTAGGAAAGGGAAGGAAATTGAGTATAAATTATAAAATCTACAGACAAATATCACATGGGTATCTGAATAGAGAAAAGGTTGGCAAACAGAAAAATTAAAAGGCTCAACTCTATTAATTCTTCCAGATCTCTCCTTTCGAAGTAATTTTTCAAATGAGAATAGACCCATTACATTTGCATGTGTAAGATTTAAGTTGATCTCTTTCCTATCAGCGATTTACAGAGGAGCTGAGGCAGATGACATGGAAGAAAATATATCTACAGTATCATTGGCACTCAATAAAGGAATAAACCCAACCAAATATGGATTAGAGCTGCTAGTTGTGTATGTTCCTGGATCAACAGGCTCTACTTACAATCACTTATGTCCTAGTCACTTCCAGACTGGACTAAGTCATATATTGCAGTGGGGCTGACTTGAAGAATATTCAGAAGCTTCAGCTGGTGTGGACTATAATGGCACAAGTAGTTATGTGCACTGCTAGAACTGTGCATGTTAAACCTCTACTCTGTGAATTGCAATTGCTTCCTAGTCCTGATTTTAATTCTTAATGCTCTTTAAGGCATGAGATCAGGCTATCTGAGGGATCACATCTCCCTGATTATATCAGCCTCACCCCATTAAATCTGGCAGAGAAGGCATGTAGGTACTATCTGCAAAGGACCTACAATTGGTGGATCCCAGGAGATGTGTTTTCGCTGCCATGATGCCCATCTTATGGAACATCCTTCCCCCTAGAATTATTTATTTATTTATTTAAGAAAAATTATATGTCTACTCAACTCACTCTTGATGATTCTGGGCAGCTTACAAATTAAATTAGCTTTATCCATTTCAAAAGGCTCTCAAGATCTTTTATTTTTTCGGAATGGGGACTCCCAGAGATCCAGAAACTTGCTTAATGGCTGCCTTGTTATTCTTATTTCTGTTTTTTTCTATTGTTTGTATCTTTGTTTTTTAAAGATATTTATTAATTTGGACTTTTATATATTTGTTTTGTTTACAATTATTGTTTATCTGAATGTTGTGCACGGCCCCAAATCACTTTTGATAAAATGGGTCACTATATAAATTTAATTTAAAAATAAATAGCCTAATTTATCACCTTGGATTATCCTTTGTGCAAAATGATGTCCATTTTCTCAATTTCTACTGAGACAAAGAAGTGATCTATATATGGTATCAGAAATATAGGCAGGTGAAATGTTTCAAATATTTTGTTTCTTGTTATACAAGTAAACAGTATGAATATTATTTCAGGTTTGCGAATTGCTAAAAGCATAACTCCACGTCCTCAATATCTTTCCTCAATGCACACACCAGAAATAATCCAGTTGAAAGATATTGTTTGTTATCTTTCCCTTCTTGAAAGAAGGAGACCTGAAGACAAACTAGAATGTATGTATTTCACGTAAAACAAGGCCTTGTTGTTTGTTTCCAATCGTCTTCAGTTCATTCATATATGTATTTAATTAGCATAACTTTGACAATTACAATATGTTTTATACATTTGAGAGAATATAATTTTAGAATTGTAAGCCAGGTATTTCACTGGTTTAGTTGCAGGACTGTAGAAGTTAATTAATTAATCTATATGTTCAGAAGTCAACTCCACTGACTTCATTGGATCTGTCTTCTAGATTATTATGTTGTAACCTTAAGGCATAATATTTTTTCAAGGAATAAATTTATTGTACTCAATTTCTGTGCAGCTTTGGCTGTCAAATAACTTGCATGCCTCTATTGATTGTCAAGAATGTTTGATAGCACAAAATGTTTTTGTGAGATTTGTCAGTGACTAATGTGAACTAGCAGAGTTTTCCCCAGTATTCTGAAATGGCCTTGATTTAGTAGACATAGGAAAAATGGCCATTGTAGTTAATATTTGTTATTATTTTAGGGTGTAGAAATATTCTGAAACATATCTTTTCATTATTTTACCAAACAGTTAAATTTGAAATATTAAATTGTTTCAGTTGTTTTTGAAATGTACCTGTGCAGGGTCATCAATGTCTGATTATTTTGTTGTTGTTGTTAATTGCAAAGTCGTGTCTGACCCATCACGACCCCATGGACAATGTTCCTCTAGATCTTCCTGTCCTCTACCAGCTTCTGGAGCCATTTAAGTTCACGCCTACTGCTTCAGTGACTCCATCCAGCCACCTCATTCTCTGTTGTCCCCTTCTTCTATTTCCCTCAATTTTTCCCAGCATTAGGTCCTTCTCCAGTGAGTCCTTCCTTCTCATTAGGTGGCCAAAGTATTTGAGTTTCAACTTCAAGATCTGGCCTTCTAAAGAGCTGTTGGGGTTGATCTCTTCTAGGACTGACCGGTTTGAACATCTTGCAGTCCAAGGGACTCGCAGGAGTCTTCTCCAGCACCATAGTTCAAAGGCCTCAATTCTTTGGCGCTCAGCCTTTCTTATGGTCCAACTTTCACAGCCATACATTGCAACTGCAAAAACCATGGCCTTGACTATATGCACTTTTGTTGGCAGGGTGATGTCTCTGCTTTTTAGTATGCTGTCTAGATTTGCCATAGCTTTCCTCCCCAGGAGCTAGCGACTTTTAATTTCTTGGCTGCAGTCCCCATCTGAGGTGATCTTGGAACACAGGAAAATAAAATCTGTCACTACCTCCATTTCTTCCCCATCTATTTGCCAGTAATTGAGAGGGCTAGATGCCATGATTTTGGTTTTCTTAATGCTGAGTTTCAAGCCAACTTTTGCACTCTCCTTCTTCACCTACATCAAGAGGCTCTTTAGTTCTTCTTCACTTTCTGCCATTAGATTGGTATCATCTGCATATCTTAGGTTGTTGATATTTCTCCTGGCAATCTTAATTCCAACTTTTGATTCATCTAGACTTGCCTTTCTCATGATGTGCTCTGCATATAAGTTAAATAGGCAGGGCGATAGTATACAGCCTTGTCGAACTCCTTTCCCAATTTTGAACCAATCAGTGGTTCCGTGTCTAGCTCTCACTGTTGCTTCTTGACCCACATATAGGTTTCTCAAGAGATAAATAAGATGATCTGATACTCCCATCTCTTTAAGAACTTGCCACAATTTGTTGTGATCCACACAATCAAAGGCTTTAGCGTAGTCAATGAAGCAGAAGTAGATGTTTTTCTGGAACTCCCCAGCTTTCTCCATGATCCAGCATATGTTGGCAATTTGATCTCTAATAATAATAATTATTGGAAGGGACCTTGGAGATCATCTAGTCCAACCCCCTGCTCAGGCTGGAAACCCTATACCATTTCGGACAAATGGCTGTCCAGTCTCTTCTTAAAAATTTCCAGTGTTGGATCATTTACTGCTTCTGGCGGCAGGCTGTTCCACTGATTAATTGATCTCACTGTCAGGAAGTTTATCCTTAGTTCTAAGGAGAAACTTAGAACTAGAAACTAGTTCCTCTGCCTCTTCAAAATCCTGCCTGTACTTCTGGTAGTTCTCGGTCCACATACTGCTGGAGTCTAGCTTGTAGGATTTTAAGCATAACTTTACTAGCATGTGAAATGAGTGCAATTGTGCGATAGTTTGAACATTCTTTGGCATTGCCTTTCTTTGGAATTGGAATATAAACTGACCTTTTCCAATCCTGTGGCCACTGTTGAGTTTTCCAAATTTGCTGGCAAATTGAGTGTAGCACTTTTACTGCATCATCTTTTAAGATTTTGAATAGCTCAGCTGGAATGCTGTCACCTCCACTAGCTTTGTTGTTGCTCAGATTTTCTAAGGCCCATTTCATTTCACATTCTAGGATGTCTGGCTCGAGATCGGTGACCACCCCATCGTGGTTATCTGGGATGTTAAGCTCGTTCTTGTATAGTTCTTCTGTGTAATTTTGCCACCTCTTCTTAATCTCTTCTGCCTCTGTTAGGTCCCTGCCATTTTGGTCCTTTATCATCTCCATCTTTGCATGAAACGTTCCTTTCATATCTCCAATTTTCTTGAAGAGATCTCTGGTCCTACCTATTCTGTTGTTACTTCTATTTCTTTGCACTGTTCATTTAAGAAGGTATTCTTAACTCTTCTAGCTATTCTCTGGAATTCTGCATTCAATTTGGTGTATCTTTCTCATTTTCCTTTGCCTTTCACTTCTCTTCTTTTCTCAGCTATTTGCAAAGCTTCCTCAGACAGCCATTTTGCTTTCTTGCATTTCTTTTTCTTTGGGATGGTTTTAGTTGCTACCTCTTGTACAATGTTGTGAACATCCATCCGTAGTTCTTCAGGCACTCTGTCTATCAGATCTAATTCCTCAAATCTATTTGTCATCTTTACTGTATATTCCTCAGAAATATGATTTAGTTCGTACCTGAGTGGCCTACTATTTTCCCCTACTTTCTTCAATTTAAGCCTAAATTTTGCAACGAGAAGCTCATGATCTGAGCTCCTGGTCTTGTTTTTACTGATTGTATAGAGCTTATTCATCTGCAGAGCACATAATCAATCTGATTTCTGTATTGACCATCTGGTGATGTCCATGTGTAGAGCCGTCTCTTGGGTTTGTTATGACCATCATATTCTTTTGACAAAATTCTATCAGCCTGTGCCCTGGTTCATTTTGTACTCCAAGGCCAAGCTTGCCTGTTATTCTGGTTATCTTTTGGCTTCCTACTTTATCATTCCAATCCTCCATGATGATAAGGACATCATTTTTTGGTGTTAATTCTATAAGGTGCTGTAGGGCTTCATAGAACCGGTCGTTCTCCAGCATGTAGAGGAATGTAGAATCCATGGTTGATTTAGTCTTCTAGTCCAATCAGACCAAACAATCAAAGTTGCCACGCCCCTGCAGGGTCTGAGCATGCCCCAGTTTTGTTTGATCTCAGCCCTGAAGAGACGTGAGAATTTGGCTCCCAATTTAGATTCAGAAAGGTAGTTATTGCCATTTGTGGATTCTCTACCCTTTTTTTTTTTCCTTCTTTGGGGGGGGGGGATTGGTTCAGCTCTAGGCACAGTGCTGCACCATTTCTTCTCTCTTTAATCAATTCCCTTCTCCGTTGAGTTTTTCAGAGGCAGACCACTGATCGTCAATCGCTGCCTCCTCATTACAGTCCTCATCCCCACCCCCTCCCAGGATCTTCGTTGGGAATGCGAAGCTTTAAACTACTAGTTTTCGGCTGAAAACTCTGAATTCACCTTCCTGGGTTCATTACTAATTCAAACAACCTGCGAACGCCATTTTGAACCTCTAGAAGGCTCGATCCTCACATTACTCAAGTGCTTCCTTGTTACTGTTGATTGTCAGCTGTAAATTACCTAAACCACAGGTGAACTGTTTGACTAAAAGAACTTATTATCAGATTACTTGCAGAAGAGGATCTTTTCTCTCAGCTTGTTTTATCTCTCATTAGATTGTTGCGTCCGCCATTTTGGGCTCTGCCCAATTGCACACATTAAATTGACTGCTTTGACCTAATTACAGCCTTCTCAGTCACAAATCAACTTATTTATTTGGTGATTCTCCCTATGTGGGGGGGAATAGGAGTTCTAATTACACTCTTTTAGATCTTCATTACCTTGTGCTTCAGCTGCTTAATAGGTGCCATCTTAGGTTACCTAGTGGACATAGGGAAAATACCTTGAGTCTCTCACTCCATTTTATCTAGTAATATTCCAGACTGTGTGACTTACCAGTACCTTTCAAATATCCAGTGCCAACAGATTGGACTGCTAGCTTGCCTTGCCTGTTTTCTACTGTCTGCATAGTGGTCGGCACTTACTGTCCTAGCTGTCACTAAGTGGGACACAAGGGTAAAAAAAAATTAAAAAATAATTAAAATAAAACAGAATTAAAATAAACAAGATATATATCTATATTCATATATAGGCTTATCTTCAATTGACATTTGATACTTTTTCGGCCAAATTGTCTCTCTATTACAGTGGGCCTAAAAATTGAATGGGAAGGACAGCCCCTGGGCGTAGCATGGCTTATATCGTGTAGTGACTCCGTGCTTAACGGCGGGCCGGACCTCACAGACCCTTGTGCAGGCTTGTACTACCCAGGTGGGCTGTGGCCTTCCCTTCTCTTGCAGACCAGGGCCGATCCAGGGATCTCCTGGTGAAAACCTGCCCTTTCTTCTCCTGCAGAATAGGACTGATCCAGGGATCTTCTAGTGAAAACCTGCCTTTTCTTCTACTGCAGTACAGGCCCGATCCAGGGATCTCCTGGTGAACACCTGTTGTTTCTTTCCTATTGTTTATTTCAATATGGCAGATAACACCATTTCACAGGCTTCCACCTCCAGTGGAAATATAAAATGCAAGCCATCCAGTCAGAATACACCTGCAAAAGCCAAGGCCAAGGTCAAACAGACCTCTAAGGCCAATGACAAGCAAGCAGATAGCAGACATAGGGCGCTGGAGCGACAATTCTCCAAAGCCCAGCAACAGGCAGGAGAGACACAGCTTATCCCCTCTCCTCTTGCATCCACATCAGGGGAGCATCGACCTTCCCTTGGTCTCCCCAGCAGACCCTGGACCAGGGTTCTTTGCTGGGATATGAACGGGATCATCTATCCCTCTTTGACCGAGAATTGAGATCATAGGTCCAAGATTCAATTCCAGCTGTTGAGTCAGTGTCTTGTGGGTCTCAGGGGGAGTTACTACAGTTGTCCCTCCCCCAATCCTGTCAGCATCTTTGATGCTGACGGCAGCGGATCTTCGGGTCCCCGAACATCCTTCATTTACTGTCCAGCTCCAAGCCATGATCTCACAGGCGGTGGATCAGGTGATGGTGGCTTCAGGGAGGGCCATTCCAGTCCAAGGACTGTCAAACCCCCCTACGCCCACGGAAACTATGCATCCCACGGAGTATGTGATCTCATATCATGGTTCTCCACCTCAATCTGAAGGGAGCAAGATATCGGATTATTCCGCACAGATTCTGGAAGAAGGCACGTGGTCAGATGGGGAAGACATTCAGGCAGAGGCCACTCCTATGGTAGGGATGTTTAATCCAAATTCCTTCTATTCTTTTATAAAAGGCCTATGTCATCGGAAAAATTGAACTGGTGAAACCACAGACGACCGATCAGGATTCTGGACAGAGTTCTGACCCACTGTTTTTGGAACTGGTCAAGAAGAATCTACAGTTACCTTGTCCCCCCCATGTTTCTCAAATCCATTCAGGATCAGTGGGGATCTCTTGGAAGTTTGTCTGCTCTTGGGGATTAGATTGTAAGATACGGTCCCTTCCCTCAATGATGTCCTCAAAGTTCCGGGTGTAGACGAGGCTCTCGCCCCCATACTGCCAGTCACCAAAATCCCAGGAGATATGTCGGAGGCCCTTAAGGCTGAGGACAAGAAGTTTGAGATTTCCCTCAAAAGGACCCATCAGGCATCAGCTTGGGCTATAAGAGCCTCAACATCTAACTCCTTCTTCACCAGAATCGCATTAATCTGGCTCAGGGAATTACAGGCCAGAATATCCCCAGACGAAGTAAGGGTTCACCAGGGTGTCACTAAACTAAGGGCCACACTGGAATATATGGTGGATGTGTCCCTGCAGTCGGCCAAATATTCAGCTCGGGCCATAGCTTCCAACGTAGCCACAGGCCGGTTGTTCTGGCTAAAAAAATTGGAAGGCCGATACCAGGCACAAATGGAGAGTAGCTGCGGCACCATATCAAAAGAGTCGCCTTTTTGGAGAGGCTCTCACTCCTTACCTGACTGAAAACAAAGAAAAGTTGAAGGTACTAGCTCATATTGTCCAAAAAATGGGCAGACATTTTTCTCCATACAACCGGTGTCCGTCGTTTAAGTCTGGAGTGGGTATCGGCCTTTTCAAGCAGGGCCGGAGCGCTCATAGGACTGGTCCGGCTACAGAGACAAGCCAAAGCCACAATTCCAGGCTAAGCGGCCCTTTTGCGGCAGAGGAGGTCGTCCTTTCCAAAAGTCAAAGTGACTTGAGGCGGATTCCCCCCATTGGCGGAAGACTTCCACAAATGGGAAAGCACCACCATGGACAATTGGGTTCTAATCACTATCAGAGACGGACTGTCTCTGGAATTCCTCACAGTCCCCCCTCGGCACTTCATCTCCTGCCCCCTATCCCGAAATCCCGTGAAACAAGGTCTCATGGAGGAGGCCATTCATCATTTGTTAAGCATAGAGGCAATAGAGCGGGTACCCCCAGATCAATGGGGACTAGGTTTCTACTCCATCCTATTCGTAGTGCCAAAGGCCTCGGGAGGATGGAGGGCGATCCTAGACCTCAAGGCTCTAAATCGGTACCTAATTTACTAAAAATTCAAGATGCAAACTCTTCATTCTGTTCTGGGCAGTATTCGGCCAGGGGACTTTCTTACATCCATACATCCTGACAGAAGCTTACCTGCACGTTCCCATACATCCAAATCACAGGCGTTTTCTCAGATTCAGGTATTCCAACCATAACTATCAGTACAGGGCCCTGCCATTCGGCCTATTGTCAGCTCCAAGGGTTTTCACCAAAATTCTGGCGGTTCTCACCGCACAGCTCAGGTTGGTACCAGTCTGCATTTAGTGCTACTTGGACGATATCCTAATCCAGTCATCCTCGGCACTGAACACCCGATCAGTCATGGCACTGATGATCAAGACACTCCAGGATCATGGATTTATGATCAACTTCCCAAAGAGCCATCCCAGCAAACCATTTGCTCCACTTAGGCACAATAATAGACACCAACCAGTGCCGAGTTTTCCTGTCTCAGGAGCTTCAGCTCAGCATACATACGATGGTCACCAGGGTGTGCAAGGAGAAACGTGTAACCCTGCTCCTACTTTCACAGCTGTTAGGGAAACTGATCTCATGTATTGCCATAGTGCCTTGGGCCAGGCTTCATACGAGACAACTGCAGTGGTTTCTACTCCCTTACCAGAAACAGGGTGTAGCATGTTTTCCACAGAGGGTGCGAGTCCCACCACAGACACTCACATCCCTCATCTGGTGGTTGTCCCCAGCATCTCAAGAAAAATATCAATTGGTTAGAGCTCAGAGCCATACACCTAGCACTTCGCCATTTCCACAAGAAGTTGGCGGGCCAATCCTTAGCTGTGCTACTCCCTTTTATTCTATTGGCTTTTGAAAGCCAATAGAATAGACTCTCTTGAATAGAGTCTAATTCTATTGGCTTTCAAAAGCCAATAGGAATTGTCCAGGCTGTCTCTGCCCTGCTGAACCCGCCAAAAGTCCCATTCTGCAAACGGTGCTGCACCGGTTGAGTAGCCCTCGACTTACGACCGGTTGGGGGTCGCGGCATTAAAAAGGTTGAGAACCACTGACCTAGATGTATGTAAGGCATTGTGTCATTACATCAAGAGGACAGCTTCCTTTCGCAAATTGGAGGCATTGTTTGTCTCTTTCCACTCAGCTTCCAAGGGACAGAAGGTTTCCTCCTCTACTATAGCCAGGTGGATCAAGGCTGTATCGCTCAATCTTATCAGGCTTACCCTTTACCTGTCCCAAGCCACCTGACAGCGCACTCTACTCGTAGCGCTTCCACGTCGGCGGCATGGCAGATGTCTATAGAGGACATCTGTAAGGCGGCTACGTGGTCATCCCCTTCACCATTCATTCGCCACTACAAACTCAACAAGTTTGCTTCTGCAAAGGCCGCTTTTGGCCGTCGGGTTTTACAACAAGTGGTCCATTTCAGCACTGACACTTAACCAACCTGCTTCCCACCCATGGAATCATAGGGGCTTTGGTAAGTCCCATTCGTGGATTCTACATTCCTCTACATGCTGGAGAAGGGGCGTTGTCTTACCTGAACGCCTTTTCTCAGCATGAGGAATGTAGAATCCACCCCCTCCCTGATCATTACTAGCAGTTAGGTTAGTGTCAGCAGTTCGGAGCCATCACGTCACATAATCATTCGCTTCGCCCTTTCGAAACTGGGGCATGCTCAGACCCTGCAGGGGCATGGCAACTTTGATTGTTTGGTCTGATTGGGCTAGAAGACTAAATCAACCCATTTGTGGATTCTAAATTCCTCATGCTGAGAAAAGGTGTTCAGGTAAGACAACGCCCCATTTCATCCTCTTCAGCACCAGTGGTTGGGGCATAAATTTGGACTGCTGTGATATTGAATGGTTTGCCTTGGATTTGAACTGAGATCATTTTGTCATTTGGAGATTGTATCCCAGTATTGCTTTTCCTATTCTTTTATTGACTATAAAGGCTACTCCATTTCTTCTGAGGGATTCTTGCCCGCAGTAGTATATCTGATGGTCATCTGAGTTAAATTCACCCATTCCTGTCCATTTTAGTTTGCTGATTCCTAAGATGTCTATGTTCAGTCTTGTCATCTCTTGTTTGACTACGACTAGCTTGCCTTGATTCATGGATCTTACATTCCAGGTTCCTATGGAGAAAAGATCTTTACAGCATCAGACTTTTTTTTCACCACCAGATATATCCACAACTCAGCATCCTTTCGGCTTTGGTCAGTCGCTTCATTCTTTCTGGCACTACTAGTACTAGCCCTCTGCTTTTCCCCAGTAGCATATTGGACACCTTCCGACCTGAGGGGCTCATCTTCCAGCGTCATATCTTTTTGCCTTCTGTTACTGTACATGGAGTTTTCATAGCAAAGATACTGAAGTGGTTTGCCATTTCCTTCTCCAGTGGATCACATTTTGTCAGAACTCTCTGCTATGACCTGTCCGTCTTGGGTAGCCCTGCACGGCATAGCTCATAACTTTATTGAGTTACACAAGCCCTTTCGCCACAACAAGGCAGTAATCCATGAAGGAGTGTCTGATCATGCACAGGTACAATTATGACACCTGGGTTATTGATTATATAACACTGTATTGGAAGAAGGAGTGGCAGAACATGGGCATTCCTCCAGGTTCTGCCACTCCTTTTCCTGCATGCTAATGCAGCTTCATTTCCACACAGTAAAATGGAAACAGTCCAAATAAAATCCCTAAGAAAACTTATAAAAATATTATGTTACTGGTATTGCAGAATTTCATATACTATTTAAAAGAGAAAAAGTGAATTATAGAGACCAGCATTTTTTATTATGACAGAGCAAACATAAATCCATGAATGTATGTAATATTTGAACTTAATCAACTATTTGTTGATTTATTTATTATTAAAAGTTTTATATGGCTTCCCATCTTGTTAAACACTAACCTGGCTAGCCCACAACCATAATAAAACCACAAACAAGAAAACCAGGTCTTTAATCCATCATCTTTATCCATGAAATACTAAGCAGCATGGTGGTCCCATTTATAATATGAATGTCTACATCTCTTTCCCATTAAATCCATTAAAGGTTTAAACGTATAACGCTACAAAAAATGCATCCATTCATTATATTCTGAAGTTACAATGCATAATACTACTAGTTTTGTCTAAATTCCATATTGAAGTGTAGATAAATTACATCACTAAAAAAGCTAGATCTCGTCAAGGACATACTGTAGTACATTATATTCATAATATATGGTTGTGAGTATTGGCTTATTTGAAAGGCTGCATAAAGAAAGATTGATGTCTTTGAACTCTGATGGAGAAAATTGTTGTTCTTGCCTTCAACCTCAAGAACAAATTATTCAATACTTGAAATATATCCATTAATACTTTCCTGAAAGTATTAATAATGAAGCTAATACTTAAATATTTTGGACATCTAAGATAGAAACAAGAATCTTTGGTGAAGACTCTGAAATTTAGAAAAATCCAAAGCAATAAAAAAGAGGTCTACAGAAGATGTCATGATACATTGTTGAGTTATTGACAGACCATCATGACAAATGTAGTTCATTGGTTCACAAAAATCAGAACAACTGAACAACGTAACAAGATATGTCCCATAAATTAAGTTCAGAAATGCATACTTTTCTAAGACATCATTGTACATTACAGCAGCAACATACAATATTTACAGTTATGTATGCTAAGATATAGACAGTAGGCTCTATCTGCTGGATATTCAGTTCCATTGCAAGTTTAGAGATAAGATCTCAAACAGTGTATTTTCTGAGCAGAATAATAATCCAATATCTTTAATACAAATATGTAACATATAAAACTTAAGATTAATTTCAAAAGAAAATATTTTCCTATTTTTATATTAAGATTAGTTTATGCAAACCAATTTTTTTCATCTATATATTAAATAATAAATTATATGAGTTGGAGAATATTAGGTCAGCTAATATGTCAGCAAAATAATACAGATGTTATTTCTTTTCATGATCATCCTATTTAAATATTGTATAGATACATGTACACTTTTTATGATAAAGTGGTGTATTCTATGAGAAACAATTTGTTAGCTGGTTGCAATAATCCATTCTCCTCCTTTAAAATACTGGATATTTTACCAACTTGGAATTTGCTATTTAATTACTAATTAAATAATTTTAATATATTCTTGAACACTAAAAAGAAATTTTATGTATATGTATTTTTCCAATCCTGTCTCAATTAAAATCAAAGACTAGATCTTCAAGGCTGAATCTCTACATTACTACAAAGTGGTGATGAATGGAAAAACAATATGTGTTTATTTCTCAGAATTTATTTCTAATGTAGTAGTTTCTATATTACCTATGTTAGAAATATGGTTTTAATTCTTTACCACAAAATGATTTTAATATATTATTTCTCTTTAGTTATGTTTTGCTTGTATGACACAGATGGAAACGGCTACCTGGATAGTTCAGTAATTTTAGTAATTAAAACATTCTTTAATATTTATTTATTATCTTACTTTGTTTATTTTTATAAATAATTCAAGGTGGCCAACATAACTAATACTCCTTCTTCTTCCTATTTTCCCCACAACAACAACCCTGTGAAGTGAATTGGGCTGAGATAATGTCTGACCCAAAGTCACCCAGCCAGTTAGTCATGCCTAAAGTAGGGCTAGAACTCACAATATCCCAGTTTCTAGCCTAATGTCTTAACCACAAGACCAGACAATCAATACTGAAATAATGAATTAGGAAGTATACCCTGGAAATACAATAAATAGTTTAATAATATGTAGTTTTGAGTTGCATTGGGGCAGTGTTTCTCAACCTTGACAATTTTAAGGCATGTGGACTTCAACTCCCAGAATTCCACAGCCAGCAATGCTGGCTGTGGAATTCTGGGAGTTGAAGTCCACATGCCTTAAAATTGTCAAGGTTGAGAAACACTGCATTGGGGGAATAGTTATACTGCTTGCGTGTTTTGTTTAACCCTGCCAGAATAATTATCCACCATTTCCAAAGAACAGGAACAATTCTGTATTCTTCCCACTTTTAGCTAAATGTTACCAGTGTTTCCAGCTGAATTAAAAAAAATAATGTTTGTCTGCCGTTTTAAGCTCCTCAATGTGAACAATTTCAAGTGTTCCATTCTAATTTACTACACTCCTTTTCCTTTAGATGATCATTGCCCTGGGCTGCTGGTAGCTTGTATCTCTGAACTTTTTTTATCCTTTTTTTTTAGTTTACAGTTTCAAAACAATTTCAATGTCTGATCTAAAATCATCTTTAACAAAAGCCAGGAGCAGCCTGGGATATAAGTAGCTTAGGCTGCTGCACAGAAATGCCTTCAGTTCTAACTTAAATTAACAGCACTGTTGATGCATAACCATTTATTTTTAAGTTTATAAGCCATATTGCCAACTACAACAAAAAGATAAGTTAAAATTCAAAACTCATTAAAAGCAAAACAAAACATCAGATAAAAGTAGCAATCAAAACATTCAGACTAAAGCAAACATCACAGAACTATTACAGAAATAAACCAGATGAAAGCATATACAAAGAGAATTTTAAAAATCTGAATATTAGATTACCTTTGATTAACACCTAAAAATTAAGTGTGTAAGTGTTAGAGGATCTCTGTGGATCTCATAATTTTATAATTAGAAACTTCTATTAATTGGTTCCATTAAGTTCAGCAAGATGAAAGAGCAAATTAGTCTGGATGTGATGATTAAAAAAAGATAGGGTCTAATATTAATTACTTTCTGAAGTACTTAATAGTTTTATTTTTTCTTTTTATACTGACTAGTATAACACCAGTATAGATATTTCATTTAAATAGGCTTCCAAGAATAGATTTATATTCTATTGCCTATTCCCAGCTGGTGTTCCAAAAAATCTGTTTCGCAAGAGAACAATATTATGTATTTTATTATATTTTTCTATTGCCTTATTTATTGTATTTTTCTATTGCAATTGCAAACTGCAATTCCAGAGAATATACATCATATTTTGGGTAAAACAGGAAGTTATATATGCAGTTTCTACTTTTACAACTTTCATTTAATTAATTACACAAAAAAATCTTCTGAATGAGGAAATAAAAAGAACAAGCATGGCAAAAAAAAATTCAAAAATAATTTTTTTCTTTTACTTTTAAAATGACATGTGTAAATGAGATCGAGAGACCAGGTGAAAAGATGCTGCCTATGGTCAGATAACAGAGGATGTCCTATCCTGCTCACACATGCTCACACTGAGGCTTCAATAGCCCAAATGGTATTCCGAGGATTCCCCATACAGGAACCAGAGCAAGACCCAACGAGTCCAATTTTTCAAGTCAGGAAAAACACAGAGGAAACTAAGCAAAATACATGGTCCAAAATACAAATTCCACAAGCCAAAATACAATTCCAAGGCCCACAAGGCAAAGTACAAAGTCCAGAAACAGAGTCAAGGGCGAAGCTCCAAGGCAAGATACATGGTGGCTAAACAAATGCATGATCCAAAAGAAAAGAGGTGTTCTCAGTGTCTTTCTGCTTCACATACAGAGATAAATAGCAACACATGAAACACATTAGGAGGGATGAGGCTACCTCCTTGTGAATAGTCTTGCTTACCTCCTTTGCACCTCTCTGCTCTTGCCTCTGAATGGCCTAAGATCCATAGAGGAGACAGTTCTTCCTTATTCTTGCTTATTGGTTGCAGTGCCTCTTCTCTGCCCTTGGCTTCTGGCTGGCCTTCTGAACCTCTTGCCTACAGCTGTGTTCTTCCTTCCATTATCAGCCAGCCACTCATCTGATTGCTCTTCCTGCCCTTCTGAAGTTCCTGGTCTCTCCTCCTCTTCTTGCCCATTCTCCTGGTTGAGAATCTGCCACATATTCCGGACATGCCTCTCCTCCGCATGCCTCTCCCAAGTTCCTGAAACAGGCTTTTCCTTATTATGTGGGCACCCATGACAGAGACAGAGCACACAGCTGCATAATGGCTGGATAGAACTTATATTAAGATTCTATTAATGTAGTTTTACAATAAAGTAGAATTAGCTTATCTGGCTGTATTTCCTGTCTGGTCTCCCTGATAATCCTGACATTTCTCATAATTTTGATAAATCTTCTTTATTATTATTTTAATAAATTACATGTTGATTGTCTTAGCTACTGTTTCTATTCAGTTTGGCACTCAAATTGCTCTTGGATACCATGGCCTTCTGAATCTTTATGAATCATAGAATTGTAAGGTTGAAAGCAATATTATATTTATTTTAGTCTAATCTCTATTCAGACAAACTTCCCAGACGAATGATTGTGTACCCTTTATTTGGAGAAATGGACTTTAATTTCCATTCATTCTAAGCATTGGTCGTTCTGATTAGGTATGATGAGAATCTTAGAACATGATAATATTTGGAGTTTGCTATATTCTTAAAGAAACATCATCATTTTAGTCATTGTCTATCCATTGCAGGATGAAGGCTTCTTCCGTAAGTTTCCAACCAATATGGTCCTGAGCTTTCTTTTGCCAATTAGGCCCACAATACTTGCTGATGTCATCAATCCATTTTGTTTTAGGTCTCTTTCGTGGATGCTTTTTATCAAGGGGGATCCATTCTATGACATCCTTGGTCCCCCTGCCATCAGTTCTTCTTGCTAGGTGACCAGCCCATTTTCCTTTCAATTCTTTTATTCTCTTGATGACATTGTATACTTTCATTCGTTCTCTAATCCATATGCAGATATTTCTATCTTGTCTTGTAATGCCAAGTGCGTATCTTTCCATGGCTCTTTGCACCACTCATAGGTTTTGTATCAATTATGAGGTTAGTGTCCATGTTTCACCAATATAAGTTAGAACAGTGATGGCGAACCTTTTAGAGACCGAGTGCCCAAACTGCAACCCAAAATCCACTGATGCATCATCGGGTGCCAGGTGGGTGTGGCCATTGGGTGGGTGTGGCCCATTGGGTGGGTGTGGCCCATTGAGTGGGCATGGCTGTGGTGGTAATGGCAGACTGGGTGGGACTAAAAAGTTCAATCAATCAATTCCAACTTTGCAAGATCTTTTTTTTCCCGCAAGAAGTTGAAATTGACTGATTGATTGAACCTTTTTTTTTTTGCACATGGCGGCAGAGGCCTAAAGCGAAAAGGTTTTATAAAACCCAGCTGAAGGCCTAGGACTGGGGTGATGGCATGCATGCCCACAGAGAGGGCTCTGAGTGCCGCCTCTGGCACCCGTGCCATAGGTTCGCCACCACTGTGTTAGAACAACACACTGATTGAAAACTTTTCTCTTCAGGCATAATAGGAGGTTGTTCTTGAAAATTACTCTTAGCTTGACTGCCAACCACATTTAACACACCATTCAATTTCCTTTATTTTATCACCTTATATTGAGATACATTAGCCAAGGTATATATATTCAGTGCTTTTTTAGTAAGAAAAAAGGTGCCAGAACTCACATCTTGTTAATCTTTTATTTACCTTTTCCATGTAGTCAATCACTGTACACACACCCACACATATCAATTGTATAACGAAACATAATGGTCGTCGCCCGCAGTAAGCACTCAGTGTGGACCACAGGACCACAAGCCGAGCAGCCAGAAGAAGTATGCATGCATCGGATTCAACACACAAGCAGCCAGCATGCACCATTTTAATGATTTTGCCGCCAACCTGCTATGCTCGGCATGGAAATTCAAGTCCAGGTGGACCAAACATCAAATTTTCAAAAGTTACTTTTAAACCTGGAAAATCTGTCAAAAAAAGCTGCTGGAACTCCATTCCGGTGAGTTCTATGACAAAAAAAAGAGCACTGTATATATTAGTAGTATTCTTAAAGTACTCTTTAGTAGTAGTAGTACTCTAAACAACTCTTAAAGAATGATTAATATGATTCATAGATTAAGTTTTTTTGAAAAGGCATAACTACCAGTTTTCAAAGGCAATTTACTCAGATGATACAAGCTGTTGGGAAATGTGAATTAAAGCCAAACTTCGTTAGCTTATCTTGGATTTTTAAAGATTTTTTTAAATTTTACATTATAAAATTATAGCTTAATTTTAGTCTGTTCTAAAGACTAACATTAGAATTTGACAATGCTATGTCTAAATTTAGCTATTTCTAAATATTCCTAACTCAAAACATTAGTTAAAGTATTAATTCATATTTTATATTATTATTTGGTTGAATTCTAGGAAAAGAAAATGACTTTTAATTAACAATATGCTTTGTGTTTTGCTTTTATGTCCAGGAACTTGAAAACATCATTACTCAAATGATGTGGCATGTGGCAGAATATCTTGAATGGGATGTCATAGAACTCAGTCCAGTAAGCATCAAGGCAAGTCAATTGTTTAGTTAGCAGTGGGAGTATCTAAGAACAGTTCTATATAATTTGATTAAATTACTATTATGCTTATATCCAATGCTTTTTTGTAAGAAAAAAGATGCTAGAACTTTTATTTTAAAAATTATATATTCAGTTCTTAACGTAAATACCGTAAATGCCGGCGTACAAGGCGACCCGGCATATAAGACGACCCCCGTCTTTATAGCTAGGCCGCATTCCTAGAACGTCATCTTATACGCCGGAAACTACCAGTATTTCCGGCGTATAAGACGACTCGGCGTATAAGACGACCCCCATCTTTGGCGCCGATTTCAGCACTCGCGAAAGTCGCCTTATATGCCGGCATTTGCGGTATAATTTATTGTATTTAAGGCCAGTGTTCATAGTAAATTTTACACTAAAATTACAAAAAGATTTTCAATTCACCATCAATTTTTAAAATAAAGAAATTATTTATCTTTCGCATGTAGTCAATCACTGTACACACACCAACACACAAGAGTTGTGTAATGAAACATAATGGTCTCCACCCGCAATAAGCACTTAGCGCTCAACCACACGACCAATCACAAGTGGAGCACTGCCACAAGCCGAGCAGCGCCATCACAATCAGCGCAGATGAAGTACGCATGCATCAAACTCGACACACAAGCAGCCCACATGCACTGTTTTAATGATTTTGATTATGCCACCGACCTGCTATGCTCAACAGGGTGATTCAAGTCCACATGGACCAAACATCAAATTTTCAAAAGTTATTTTTAAAACTTGGAAAATTCGTCGAAAAACGGTGCCAGAACTCTGTTCCAATGTATTCTATGACAAAAAAAGCACTCCATGTTGAAATGACTACAAAAAACAGGGGAAATGTTTGAGCCTGAATATTGAAGATAAATAAAAATGAGCAATTAAAGAAGCATCACCTGATCAATCAATAACAGAATTTATTTTCTTAAAATAAAATGGATTATATTAATTCTTATGCAATTCAACTGCAGAAGAACAAAAGCATTTAAGCAGAACAAGTATTCAAGAAATTTCAAGTGGAAAGTTTGCTGATCAGTTGCTGAATGTGGTAAACAGGATTAAACAATTATTTTTGTTTGATTAGTTTTTTACAAATGATATGCACATATAAGTTTTTTGCCAGACCACTTAATGCACCTTGCAATTCATTGTAAATTTTTAATTTAAAAAGAATACGAAGAGATTTTTTAAAAATGTTGTTATATATTTACTATGCAGAATTGTCACAAATTACGTGCAAAACACCTTGGATGCAATTTATTGAATCATTTTTGCCTCTATCACAGATTAAGAAAGACATATTTGCTACATATTTTGCAATCCAGTTTATTTTTTCAGCATGTAAATTGAATTTGGGTGTGGTAAAATAACATCGTCAATCTTCCCACTTTAATTTAATTGAAAATTACTTTTTCTCTGCTAACATTAAGTATATAAATATTGTATAGTGTATTTTGAAAGCATTTAAGGATTTTTTAAACCACAGTTCTTCTAATAAAATCTATTTTACTTTTAGAGAATAATATTTAAATAAATACTGCTACAACAGAGATAGACAAACTCATGCAATTTGTTTTGATGGTACAGGTATACATTATACGTAGGCTGAAATTACATGAGAATGCTAACTCATGCAGAATAAGTTTTCTTGCCTCAGTATCACATATTCTTGTCTATAAAATCTTGTGACATTTGGCAATCTTGTTATACTTTCACTATTGAACTCCCCCCTCCACTAAACAACCTGTGGATGATACAATCTATTTAGTGCCATATTTTCAAGATCTACATTAAAACAACACTAAGGTTGAAATGATGTACATCACTGGATTTATTTTGATTATACAGAGGTACTTCCTGATATTTTTAATATGAGAATATTTTAGTGATGTTTAGTGACATATTGTCTTCTATTTTCATGTGAAACAAGTATTAGTTTTTACATATTATTTATATCAAATATACTTTTTTAATTCAATCAGATTCTTCATGAAATGATGGAAGAAATTGATTATGATCATGATGGAAGAATGGATCCAGGGGGGAATGACTACGATCCCACTTTTAGTGTTGCTTGGATTAGAGAATGTAAGACTCATCATAGTGATAATAAACTCTTAAACTTAAAAAAAAAGGTATGCATTCTAGCATTTTGGATGCACAAATAAATAAATACTAAATTCATGAAAGAAGAGGATAACCCTATCTTAGAAATATTTCTTCTCCTGGTATAGTCCTCAACCTCTCTGTTTAAACTGTATTATGGCAGCTATCCAAAAATAACTATTGTTACAAATCTGAAAAACTGTATCTTAAAAAATGAATTGATTTTAATATTTTTTCTTCTAAAGAATTAGAAATGATTTATTCTGAACCAGAATCCTTCTGATTTGAGGTTTTATATTAAAGTGTTGAAACAGGTTGATTGAAATAGGTTGATTCACTTTGAAAGTATTCTGGATCTATAATTCATAAAGGAACATTTTATTATTTGCACATTTACACACATATACTTATAATTTATTTAGTTTAAAATGTGAATTGTATTAGTGGGATATATATATTGCTCCTCCAAGCACGAAGCTGAAAACACCAGCCTGAAGATGATGAATGGGACTTCGTCGAAATGTCGCCAAGACACTTCCAATTTTACGTGGGAGAAAACCGAATAACCAAAGACCTACATACAAACACCCATGAAAACCTCAGAAAACACACACACACACACACACACACACACACATATATAGTTAATAACACTAAAAATATGAACCCTGGGAATATTCATATCTAAAATAAAATGAACACCAAGGTATTGATTAAAACTATAAGAGTTTAATTTAATTTAATTTAATTTAATTTCATCTGATTATTGCAAGTTAGCATTTCTGCACGGCTGTATTAAGGAGAACCTGGTTCCAAACTCGCTGCGAAGAAGACCAACGGTTGACTCCTTGGAATGTCGGCAGGCAGTTCGCCAATTCCAGCGGCGCACTTTGTATGCGCTAATTAACGACCAACATAGTCGAATAAGAAATTTAAAAGCATGGATCCAAGACCACCGGAACTTTTGCAATATGGAGTTAACAAACCACCATTTCTAGATGCTGGATCAGCATATCCAACAAGCTGCAGCACAAACAACTTGACATATGACTGAGACATTCTTAAGGAGAAAGAACCGGCTACGCGACTCCAGCAACAACCATCCGTCGGGAAGAGTGGTATGCAATTTGTCCTCTAAAATCTTAACCCAGTCACAACTTGCTCTATTACAACGGGATGTGGGTTACAATCTCACAGATGCAGGCGCCCTTGACTTTGTAGCAGCATTAGAACCCGCTTTACATCATATTGGAGCAGGGGAGGAGGCCAAGAACCATATCAGGAACAAGTCACGGGCCTCATTATGAATCACAGACGCTACCAAACATTATCTAGGAGTGAAAGAGAGGCCCTGATACAACTTAAGAAAGATGACACTATTATCATACTCCCAGCTGATAAGGAGAGGGCAACTGTTGTCATGGACAAAGTGGTGTATATTAACAAGGTGCTGGAATTGCTCAATGACAGTGCTGCATATAAAACAGTGAGTAAAGACCCCTCCACCACTTTGAGGAATCGTATTAATAAGCTTCTTGATGACTTAAAACGCAATGGGAGGATGGGGGAAGATGTGTTGAGAAGGGTACGCCCTGGCGATTCAGCTCTTGCCAGATTTTACGGCTTACCCAAGATACACAAATCCAACGTCCCCCTCCGTCCTATTGTTGCATTTAGAGGCACGCCCACCTCTGAATTGGCCAAGTGGCTGAGCGTACGCATCAGCCACTTGGCCAATAATAGTAACACCACCGTGAGATTGGCAGACGAGTTCCTTAATAGGATTAGAACCCTGAGGGTGGAGGAAGACGAACTTATGGTATCTTTTGATGTGGTCTCCTTATTCACCTCTATTCCGCAAAATCTTGCGATCTCAGTATTAAGAGACCGGTTGAATCAAGGAGAACAGGAACAACATCAGGACCCCCTCCAGATAGAAGACCTTATAAAACTGGTGGGAGTCTGCTTAAAGACCTACTTCACCTTTCAGGGCACTATATTTGAGCAGATCAAGGGAACACCAATGGGGTCTCCGATCTCAAGTGTAATTGCAGAGGTGGTGCTCCAACGTTTGGAACACATAGCGATGGCCCAGTACCAACCAAAATTTTGGGCCTGCTATGTGGACGATACGTTTGTAGTCATCAAGAAGCAACACAAGACTGACTTTATGGGCATTTTGAATTCGGTATATCTGGACATCCAGTTCACCATGGAAGAAGAAAATCAGGGCGCACTAGCATTTCTAGACGTATTGGTGCAACGCCAACTGGATGGATTTTTGACCACCAGGGTATACCGAAAAGCAACTTGCACGGATAGGATCCTCCATTTTGAGAGCAACCATCCAATAGCCCATAAAGTCAGTTGTGTTAAGACTCTATTCAAACGGGTGGAGTCACATTGCAGCACTGTCAAAGTTAAGAGGGAGGAAAGAAACCACCTCTTCCAAGTGTGTAAGCGCAATGGGTACCCGGCAAGATTCATCAACCGGTTTAATATACCATCTGAACCCCGGAGTAACCCCACACCTAATGAGTTGACACCACAGACAACACGTATTACCCTCCCCTACATCTGCAATGTATCAGAGGCTACGGCGAGAATTTTGGCGCCATATAATATACAGGTAGCACATAGACCCAGCCAAACGCTATGGGCAGCCATTATGCGCCCCAAGGACCCGCTCCCCAACATGGAGAGATCGGCAGCCATATATAAGATCGAATGTATGGACTGTCCGTGCAACTATGTTGGGGAGACTTCCAAACGAGTGAAGACGAGGGTCCACGAACACAGACTAGCTGTGAAAAGGGGCGAACAACACTCCCAGATATGGACTCATATGACGGAATTGGGCCACCGCTTTAATTTTAATGAAGTAGACGTCTTGGCAAGTGACAGTACTAAGGGAGGCCGACTGCTTAAGGAAGCATGGCTATCCAATGGCAGCTCTATCAACTGACATATTGACCTCTGTCCGGCACACTTAGCACTTAGATCATGGAGTGCGACCAACCACCCATCTTGCTACTACTGGCCCGATAGTAAATCCAATGAGAGAACCATAGGAGATGTGCCAACCCCCCAACCAACTCGATGCAATTCAGAAGAGGAGGGACAACGATTGAGAATTCCCACGACCCTTGCAATGTTAACACGCTTGCAAAAAACTAAGAGAGCGATAGAAATTAAAGCCCAGAACCCCTGCATCAGGAACATCAGAGATATCCCAATTAGCATGCAAGGAGATACGTTAGACAAAGATGGGGAGAGATCATTAGACCTGACACCTCACCGACGGGCCAAAGATAATTATAACCATGAGATCACCCCCATAGAAAAACAATCCATTGAGCCACCCCAGCCAGTCTGGAACATTGTGCACGACCATTCTAATGACAGTTGGGCACGAGGGAGGGGCATTAAGGATGAAAAGAAAGATACTCATAGAGAAAGTGACTGGGTGAAGCGTGATTGGAGAAAGGAAAAGGACAAATACAAACTACCACTCGAACCCAAAAGGGGGAATGGATTGAGGGATAGCGGCAATCGAAGAGACAAGGGGTTTACATCACCTGCCTCAGAATCCAAAGAAAAGAAGTTAGATGAAGATACACACCCAGCTAGGAAGGACAGAAAGAAACGAACCACCGGAGCACAATTCAACCAATTGGGTCCGGTGACGAGATCGAGGAGCCGAGTGCAGACTCCGGCCTGCCTATAAAATGACTCTCTCACACCCTGACGGTCCAGCCCTGATGATGCCGGCAGATGCCGGCGAAAGCTTGGCGTTTTTAAATTAAACTCTTATAGTTTTAATCAATACCTTGGTGTTCATTTTATTATATATATATATGTAGGTCTTTGGTTGTTCGGGTTTTCTCCCACGTAAATTGGTTGTTCGGGTTTTCTCCCACGTAAAATTGGAAGTGTCTTGGCAACGTTTCGACGAAGTCTCATTCGTCATCTTCAGGCTGGTGCTTTCAGCTTCGTGCTTTGAGCAGCAATGTGTGGTCTTAGCTGTTTCTTCCTTTTAACTGCCAGTGGGGGTATGAACTGATTGGGTGGGAGCTTGGCTGTGTTCTGATTGGGTGGAGGTGTGTTCTGAATGGTTAGGGGCTTGGCTGTGCTCTGATTGGCTGGGGGAGTGTTCTGTTTGGTTGTGCTCAGGTTAGTCTGAGTTGCAGAGGGGTTTAAGATTTTGGGCTGCCTTGCTATTTTTTGGCTTCGCGTTCGTGGTCGTGCCTCCTCTTCATGGAGGGTGTCAGTTTGCTTCATGTATGGATTGGAGGGGTTTAAAGTGGCTAATGATGCAGCTGTGGTCTGGCTTCTGGTTTGTGGTCGTGCCTCGTCATCGGTGTGGCTTTGGGTTTGTTTTTTGCGTGGATGTGTGGTGGTGACCTCCTGTGTGGTTTTTGTGAGTGTGGGTCTGGTATCATTTTTTGTGTTAGGGAGTCGTTTGTCAATAAGGGCGGGTTTCCAAATGGCTGGTAGGCGGGAGGTATCATCTCGCTTGTTCATGCTGTGTGGGCGTTTTTCTATCTCGATGGCTTCTCTGATTATTCTGTTATTAAAATGTTCACTTTTGGCAATGGTTCTGGTATTTTTAAAGTCAATTTCATGTCCTGTGGCTTTAAGGTGTTGGACCAGGGAAGATGTTGGTTCCTCTTTTTTGACTGAGTTCTTATGTTCTTCAATGCGTGCACTTATTCTTCTGTTGGTTTGTCCATGTATGTGGTGGGACAAGTGGTGCATGGGATTTCGTATACTCCTTGATTTTCTAATTCAATTTTATCTTTGGGGTTTCTAAGGATGGTGGATATTTTTCTGTTTGTGCAGAATGCTGTTTTGATGTTGTGTTTATGGAGGATCTTACTGATTCTGTCTGTGGTGCCTTTTATGTATGGGAGGAGGGCTTTGCCGTTTTCTTGTTCTTTGTCTTGGATTTTAGTGGGGGTTTCTTTTTGGATTAGGTTTGTAATCTTATTTCTATGGAATCCATTGGATGTTAGTACATTGGTGAGAGTGTGTAGTTCGGGTTTTAGGTGTTGTTCGTCAGCTAAGCGTTTTGTTCTGGAGATGAGTGTCTTGGCTACAGAGTTGATCTGTGCTGGGTGGTGGTGTGAGAGAGCGTGCAGATAGCGGTTTGTGTGTGTTTTCTTCTGGTAGATGGTGTGTCCTAGGGAGCCATTGGATTTTTTGTAGACTAAAACATCCAGGAAGGGAAGTTGGTTGTTAGTTTCTGTTTCCATGGTGAACTGTATTTTGGGGTGTAGGCTGTTGAGGTGTGTGAGGAAGTTGTCCAGTTTTTCTTTCCCATGTGGCCAGATTATGAAGGTGTCGTCTACGTATCTGAGCCAGAGTTTGGGTTTGTGATCCGATTTTTCTAGAGCTTGGGTTTCAAAGTGTTCCATGTAGAGGTTGGCAATGACAGGTGAGAGGGGTGATCCCATGGGTGCTCCTTCTGTTTGTTTGTATTTTTGTCCATTATAGATGAAGTATGTGTTGGATAGGCAGTGGTTGGTCAGATCTAAGATGTGTTTGGGGGGGTTATATTTGTTTTGAATAGCTGTCAAGGCTTCTTTGATAGGCACTTGGGTGAAGAGGGATATGACATCGAAGCTCACTAGTAGGTCGCTGGGCTGTAAGCTTTGTTTCTTTATGATCTCTATAAACTGGAATGAGTTTTTTACGTGTGAGGTGATGGATTCTGCATAGGGCTGTAGTTGTTTGGCGAGAAATTTGGCTAGGTTTTGTAGAGGTGAGCCTATGGAGCTGACTATAGGTCTGAGTGGGGTTCCTTCTTTGTGTATCTTGGGGAGACCATAGAGTTTGGGGCATCTGGATGATTTCTCTCTGGGAATGATTCTTTGCTGGATCTCTTCGCTAATGGGGGAGGCTTTTATTTTGGATCTGGTGGTTTTTTCCAGGTAGGTGGTGGGATCTGTATTTAGGGGTTTGTATGTGGAGTCTTGGAGTAGGTTGGTTAATTTGGTTTGGTAGTCAGATGTGTTCATAACCACCGTGGCGTTGCCCTTGTCTGCTGGTAGGATTATTATGCTGGTGTCTTCTTTCAGGTTACGTAGTGCTGTCTGTTCCTCTTTGGGTAAGTTGCTTTTGGGTGGCTTGCTGGTGCAGAGGATGTTGGTGATTTCGAGTCTGATTCTGTTGGCGTCATCGGGGTTGATTTTGGTCAGGCTGGTTTCAACTCCACATATAATGGTTTCAGTGGGGATGTGTTTGGGAGCGACTGCAAAGTTGAATCCTTTGGAAAGGACATTGGTTTCGGCTTTGGTGAGGATCCTATCTGAGATGTTATGCACTGTTTGTTTCATGTGTGGCTGTGAGGGAGGAGGGGTTTGTTTCTGGCGTTCTTGTAGTCTTCGGAGTTTGTTGGTGTGTGTATCTGTCTTGAGGGTGGTCTGAACTCAGTCAAAAAAGAGGAACCAACATCTTCCCTGGTCCAACACCTTAAAGCCACAGGACATGAAATTGACTTTAAAAATACCAGAACCATTGCCAAAAGTGAACATTTTAATAACAGAATAATCAGAGAAGCCATCGAGATAGAAAAACGCCCACACAGCATGAACAAGCGAGATGATACCTCCCGCCTACCAGCCATTTGGAAACCCGCCCTTATTGACAAACGACTCCCTAACACAAAAAATGATACCAGACCCACACTCACAAAAACCACACAGGAGGTCACCACCACACATCCACGCAAAAAACAAACCCAAAGCCACACCGATGACGAGGCACGACCACAAACCAGAAGCCAGACCACAGCTGCATCATTAGCCACTTTAAACCCCTCCAATCCATACATGAAGCAAACTGACACCCTCCATGAAGAGGAGACACAACCACGAACGAGAAGCCAAAAAATAGCAAGGCAGCCCAAAATCTTAAACCCCTCTGCAACTCAGACTAACCTGAGCACAACCAAACAGAACACTCCCCCAGCCAATCAGAGCACAGCCAAGCCCCTAACCATTCAGAACACACCTCCACCCAATCAGAACACAGCCAAGCTCCCACCCAATCAGTTCATACCCCCACTGGCAGTTAAAAGGAAGAAACAGCTAAGACCACACATTGCTGCTCAAAGCACGAAGCTGAAAGCACCAGCCTGAAGATGACGAATGAGACTTCGTCGAAACGTTGCCAAGACACTTCCAATTTTACGTGGGAGAAAACCCGAACAACCAAAGACCTACATACAAATACCTGCGAAAACCTCAGAAAACATATATATATATTTCAATGCATCTCATTTTTGAGATATATAAACTATATAAATAGAGGCATATATATTATTAGTGGTTTAAATTAAAAAAAGCAGATACAACCTTTTATTCTCATAGCCCTTTAATTATTCTTTTTTGTTTGTACTTTTCCAGTTTCTCAGCAGGCAAAGCTCATACTGAAATAAATGGAAAATCTGTCTGCAGAACAGCTGCAAAATTAACTGATAATAATAGTAAGAATTATTATAATTGCACTGATATGCCACATTTACTACTGCAATTAGGATGTAGAATAAAATTAAAATTCAATACAATTGCATTTAATTGATTAATTAACTAAATCATATTTACATAATGCAACTACTGTCATATTTTTCCTACTATGCTATTAATAAATGTCAATAGAAAACACACAGATCAAAATTCACAAACTTAATTATATTCATTTTTCCTCATATTTACTAAATAAATCCTTACAAGCTTCCTTATACAAATATAAATTCTTCAATTTTTTGTGAGATTGCCAATATATGAACTCAATTTATTTACATAGTCAAATATATTGGGTGTTACTTGCTAGTAGAAAAACACAATTTACATTCTAGACAATTTGAAATTATTGAGATAAAATATGTTTCTTTTGAAAATGATATTACTTTATTTACTAAGGCTTCCACACTGCAAAATCTTAATGGGCTCCAGCCAGTTTATAGTTCTTTGCTTGAAATAATGTCAATGGATTATGAAGGCTAATCAATTTGACAATGGGCATTCTTGCTGGATAAAATAATAGTAGAAAGGCATTTCTCAGAAGTGATGCTTTTTACTGTATATGAAATATGTGTGGCAGCTGTGTATTGGAGAATGCAACTGCTGTAGATTTTGGTTAGAAATAAGACCATTAGAAATGCCCACCTAGGTTACTGTTGATTCCATATGGTTTCTGGAGATATTGGAGATACTAAATCTCTATTAGTATTCAATATTCTTAAAAAGCTGGTTACACTTCCTAACTCATGCAAGGTCTTCTTCACTGCTGACACTACACTAAGCCTAATGTATTGGGTAAGAACAGTCATTGAATTTCACATGCCATAGAGCAGGTATGTCAAACTGCCGGCCCGTGGGCCGGACATATCATGCTGAAACTGCACCCACCCCATTGCCGCGACATCACGTGACATCGCGAGTTTGACATGCCTGCCATAGAATGAGGCTATATGGTTTGGACCAAGTGATCTTGTATGGGATGATTTTTATGCCAATTTGAAGGCCAGTTTATTCTAATGGTTAAGACACCAAACTAGAAAGCAAGAGACTGTAAGTTCAAGTCCTGCCTTTGCTGGGAAAGCCAGCTGGGTGACTCTGGGGCAGTTATTCTCTTTCATCCAATTCACTTCACAGGTTGTTGTTATGGGGAAAATAGGAGGAGGAAGATGTGCTGGATATATTTGCCCCTTGAGTTGTTTGTAAAAACGATAAAGGCAGGATATAAGTGAACAAAATAATATCATTTGAATTATCCTTGAGTTGGACTCTGGTGGATGGGTCAAATTGAGAGAGCCAGACAAGGCTGGAACTAGTAGTTCTGGAAAACTATTCCACATTCTTTCCCAATCTGATGAACATCCGCAGGAAACCATTGGATGACATCATTGGCTGGTTTAACATAAATAAAAAACTCTCTTTTTACATCTTTGTAATCCCTTAATTTAGGGTAGAGTTGGAGTGACTGGATGAATCTGAGCATTTACTGGCCTTCCTATGCCACACAGAGTTTGCAAGAGATATTTTTTCTTTGCGTCCTAGGAAACAAACATTTGCCATTACCTAGGATTGAACTCTTAACCTTCCAAATGGGAGGCAAGCGTCTTCACCATTAAGCCACCATGCCGCTCTGGTTAAACATAAATATGCAAACGAAATACAGTTACACCTTTGAAACCCTGGCAAGTCAAGTGAGCAGGTAGAAGCTGTGGCCAAGATAGGTACATCTTGTTCACATGTTGTACCCTTTTTGAACAGGAGAACCTTCAGATACAGATACATGACTTGTCATCTCATGTTTGGATTACTGTAATGCACTGTACTTTGCTGCCCTTGAAAGCCACCCAGAAGCTGCTGCTGGTTCATAATGTTCTTTTGGGTCTTTTAGTTTGACTTTAGTGTTGTAATTTGCACTTGGTTTCATTAATTAATTCATTCATTTATTCAATTTCTATAGCACTTTTAGAACAATTTTTGTTTCTTCTGATCTGTTGTATTTTCTTCTAATAAGTAGGCTTTTTTGTTTGTTTTAATCCACCCAAATTTGTTTGAGAGTTGATGAAATAATAATGTATGTGTTTGTGACACTGAGCTGGACTTATTTATGTCTCTCTGTGTATATTTCAGAATCCTTCTGAGCTGCCTATTTCCTTATTAATTTATTTCTTAAACATGTCTATGTGAAAATCAATTTTAGTTTGGTAAAAAAAGAATATATAGCTTTTTAAAAAGCGCAGTAATTTTGGGAGTGAATATGTTTGGAATTTCAACTGAGCTTTCTCCACTACCTTTTCTCCACTAGATGTCAGAGTTGAATTGCAGCAGTATTTTGCTATAATAAAGTGTTATTTCAAAAGCTGTAAGAAATACATTAGTGATGTTACCTTATAATCAACCAAATGAACCTTTAAACAGATGACTCTTTAAAAAGAAAAAAAATACTTATGGAAATTTAGGCCGAAATATATATTAAAAAATCAGCTGAATTGGTCCATAGAGAATGGTCTAGTTAAGCAAGATTAATGCCACAATGATTGTCAATGTGCATTCCCTATGGAACACTCAATCAACACTGCTTTGTTAGATTATAAATTTGGCTAGAATAATGGAGAGTCCTACTTCAATTGGCAGGAAATATATTTAAAGCAGTGTATTGTCTACATGTTCAATACCTAAGGCTTATATATTATATAGTAAATATTATGAACACTGCTTGTTTAGTATTGAAAAATGTTAGCAGTATGTGCTTTTTATTCCAGTTTGAAATTCTGTGATGAAGATTTTCCACAGATATTCTAAAAGTGTGAAGAATCAAAGACCACAGAGTTTGTCCAGACAAGATATTTATTACAACTTCATTTATTCACAAAATTTTAATTGGGAGGGAGGCAGTGGTGAAGCCAATATTCAATCTATAACTAATTACTTTTATTCTCATCAGTATTCTTTTTTGGAAAACTAGGAAACATCAATAAAAAAGTTAAAATTAATAGGGTACGAAAGCTAATGACCAAACTCTCTCTTTGAACAAAATAGACAAAAATTGCTTAATCAGAATATATTGCTTCATTGCTATTCTTTGGGTTTTCCACAAGAGGGACCATCTGCAATTCTTTTAGAGGAAGATGTAATAAAAATAATATGCTAACACGTGTATAACCTAGAATACACACACACACATATATGTGTATATACACACACACACACACACACACACACATACATGTTTTCTGAGGTTTTCGCGAATAACCAAAGACCTATATATATATACATATATATATATTATTGTATAATATTAAGATTTAGTTTTAATAACCTAAAACAACTTGTTCTTTTATTTGAAATAATACTAAATGTAAAGCATGATAGTAAAACCTTCTTAGCAATTTTCATACAATATAATAAAGTACCCTGTTTACAGAATTGAAACAGTATTTTATGCACACTCACGGCCACACATAACAAAGAGACATATACAAACATCTGAATCCCATTGATATCAATATCCCCAAGTTTATTTGCATAGGAACACTATCAGATGTTCCAAAACACCTATTACAATCTGCAGAGTGGTACCCACATGTACCATGTACCAGTATCAGGTGCAAGTAACAGGAAAAGGAGTTGAGTTCAAAGCATGAGTTACTTGCACCTGATACATGCTACCTACACAAGATTTTGACCTGCAACAGTCAAGCCAAATTGATAGATAAGAGCCAATGGAATTCACGGAAAGCTGGACTGGGGCTTCTTGTGGAAACACAATGACTCTAAACTGATGACATGTTTAGTCCCGCCCTGAGGTTCAGTCTGCTCATCTCTTAAAGCAAGTAAAGAAGATCCTGCTACTATTTACCTTTTTTTCAAAGTTGAAAAAAAGAAGGTGACTTGTACTTTGTAACATGTTACAAAGTTGTGTATGTGGATTTTAACAGTTTTAATTGTTTTGGATTTTGTAAGCCACTCAGAGTCTTCTGGAGTGGGGAGCCATACCAAATCAAATAAATTGTATTAAATTAAATTGAGAGTTGATTATATTTTTATGAATGCACTTTGCAGGGTTTCTGTTGAGTTAAATGAATAAGTTGTATAAACAGTCTTAACTATTTCTTTAAACTGAAAAAGGAAAATATAACTCAACCATTAACTTTAGTATATAATGTTCCAGTGTCCAAATATGTATTCAGAGATTGAACACTCAGATATGGAAATAACTGATTGCATGATCCCAGTGTTATATTTTTGAGGAACAAAACATTTTTGCTACCAAGAATACTTTCAAATCCTTGTCAATTGGCTATGAATTAAATGTTTTAGTGTAGTAGTTTGGCTCAAGCACATTTCCAGTAAGCTTAACAAGTAACAAGTAAAACTATTTCCATCCGGAAGGAACTAAACAGAATATGTTCTTATAATATCTTATAATATAAAATTATATTATAATATAAAATCCATAATATAGTATTGGCATTTGGCAGATTACAATCTCTGGGTTAAGAAAGGCAAAATAATAATAATAATAACAACAACAACAACAACTGCATGGGTTTTGGTTGAAACATCTAACTGTTATACACCCACCCATTGCCAACAGTTTGACAATATACTACAAGGAGGAAAAATTGAAAAGTGGCTAACAACTGGGAAAACCTACCTAATAATGAAAAATCCAGTACAACAGCATCTAGTTGAAAACAATCTCTTTCCACCAGAGCAGAAAGGAAACCGTCCCAATAGCAGAGGAACAAAAGATCAACTGCTAATAAACAAAATGATCTTGGAAAACTGCAAGAAAAGGAAGACTAACCTGAATGTGGAATGGGTTGACTACAAAAAGGCATTTGACTCTCTGCCACATGACTGGATAATCAAGTGCCTAGAAATAACAGGAGTCAGTAGAAACATCAGAAAATTTGTTGAAAGGTCAATGGCACAATGGAAGACACAGTTGCAGATCAATGTCGAGGGACTGGGAGAGGTTAATATCAAGAGAGGAATTTTCAGGGAGATTCATTGTCACCATTACTATTTGTTATTGCACTGTTTCCTCTGTCAACAATACTGAATAACTCAGGACATGGCTATCAAACATCAAAAACATCTGCCAGACTATCCCACCTTCTTTACATGGATGATCTGAAACTGTATGGAAAAACATCATCTGAAATAGAATCGCTGCTCAACACTGTCCGTATATATAGCCAAGATATTGCAGTGGAGTTTGGCTTGGACAAATGTACCACACTTACTATCAAACAAGGAAAAATAGTGAAAACTGAAGGAATCAAGATGCCCCACAAAAATAACATTAAGAGTCTGGATGAGGAAGATTACTACAAATACTTGGGTATCCTTCAAGCTGACAACATCAAGCATACTGAAGTCAAGAAAAAGATTAGAGGTGAATACATCAAGAGAGTGAAGAAGATCTTAAAGTTCAAACTCAATGGATGAAATACCATAAAGGCAATCAACATCTGGGCAATTCCAGTCATTAGATACACAGCTGGAATAGTGGACTGGACTCAAGCAGAACTAAAAGCAATGGATAGGAAGAGCAGAAAAATAATGACAAGAAATCATGCCCTTCATCCACGCAGTGACATTGACAGACTTTATCTACAAAGGGAAATAGGTGGGTGTGGAATGCTGCAAGTATATCAGATGGTTGAAGAAGAAAAAAATGGCTTTGGAAGAATATCTGAAGGACAGTGATGAAGATGCACTGAAATTAGTATGTCAGGAAGGCTTACTGACTACTGGAGAGATCAAACTGGCCTACAAGAAAGACCAAATGAAGAACAGAATAGAGGCATGGGAAGACAAAGCACTACACGGCCAGTACATTAAAAAAAAATAGCTGGGAAAGCAGATAATAAAAAGACCTGGCAATGGCTAAGAACAGGAAAATTGAAGAAAGAGACCAAGGGACTAATTCTGGCTGCACAAGACCAAGCCTTAAGGATAAATGCATATAAAGTCAAAATTAAGAAGACAGCAACAGACAGTAAATGCCGCCTATGCAAAGAAGCTGAAGAAACAATGGACCACCTGTAAGCTGCTGCAAGAAGATCACACAGACTGACTACAAGCAGCGGCATGACAAAGTAGCAACAATGGTGCATTGGAAGATCTGCAAGAAATATCATTTGCCTGTAAGCAAGAACTGGTGGGATCATAAAATAGAGAAAGTCATAGAAAATGATAAAATTAAACTGCTCTGGGACTTCAGAATTCAAACAGACAAGCACCTGCAACATTACACCCCAGACTTAACAATTGTTGATAAGAAAGACAAAAAAGTCTGGATAGTGAACGTGGCAGTGCCTGGAAACAGCAGAATAGACGAGAAAGAACTGGAGAAGATAACAAAATACAAAAACTTACAAATAGAAATAGAAAGATTGTGGCAAAAGCAAACAAGGGTAGTACCAATAGAAATAGGTGCCTTGGGTGCAATCCCAAAACAACTGGAGCACCACTTGAACATCATTGACATTGACAAATTTGCCATTAGTCAATTGCAAAAGGCGGCCTTACTAGGAACTGCTTCCATCTTGCGACGATATCTGTAATACCATCAAACATCCACATCTGCTTATCCCAGGTCCTTGGTAAGGACTCAATAGGTAGACAAAATGCCAAATCCAGTCTGAACATCTGGCTGACTGTGTGATGATCAATAATAATAATAATAACAACAACAACAATAATAATAAAAGTTGGAAGGGACCTTGGAGGTCATCTAGTCCAATCCCCTGCTCAGGCAGGAAACCCTATACCATTTTGAACAAATGACTGTCCAGTCTCTTCTTAAAAACTTCCAGAGTTGGAGCATTCACCCTTCTTGAGGTAGATTGTTCCACTGGTTAATTGTTCTAACTGTCAGGAAGTTTCTCCTTAGTTCTAGGTTGCTTCTCTCCTTGATTAGTTTCCATCCGTTGCTTCTTGTCTTGCCTTCAGGCACTTTGGAAAATAGCTTGAGTCCTTCTTTCTGGCAGCCCCTGAGATATTGGAAGCATTGCTATCATGTCCCCCCTTGTCCTTCTCTTCGTTAAACTAGATATACCCAATTCCAGCAACCGTTTCTTACATGTTTTAGCCTCCAGTCTCCTAATCATCTTTGTTGCTCTTCTCTGTATTCTTTCTAGAGTCTCAACATCTTTTTTACATCGTGGTGACCAAAACTGGATGCAGTATTCCAAGTATGGCCTTACCAAGGCATTGTAAAATGGTATTAATGCTTCACATGATCTTGATTCTATCCCTCTGTTAATGCAGCCCAGCACTGTGTTGGCTTTTTTGGCAGCTGCAGCACACTGCTGGCTCATATTTAAGTGATTGTCCACTAGGACTCCGAGATCCCTCTCACAGTTACTACTATTGAGCAAGCTATCCCCTATACTATACCTGTACATTTGGTTTTTCTTGCCTAAATGTAGAACCTTGCTTTTTTCACCACTGAATTTCATTTTGTTAGATAGCACCCAGTGTTCAAATTTGTCCAGATCCTCCTGTATCTTAAGCCTATCTTCTGGAGTGTTGGCTATTCCTGCCAGCTTGGTGTCATCTGCAAATTTGATGTTCCCATCTATCCCCTCATTCAAATCGTTGATGAAGATATTGAAGAGCACTGGGCCCAGAACAGAGTCCTGGGGCACTCCACTACACACCAATGGGCTTTCTATCACCGAAAATTCTCCTTCCTTGAGCAATAAATGACTAAAGTTGTACAATATTTTCATGAACAGCTGAAGCTGTGCCTTTTAAATATACAGCCTACTTATAGTGGTTTTTAGCAGTTCTTGAAATCAATGTATAGTTTCAGAACTTCATTAGCTCAAAGAAATAAAATGCAGTCTGCCATTTTTAATAATAAGCAATCCATTTTTAAATACCAGTTCCAAATTACATACAAATATGAGTTAAAGACAGACTTAGGAATGAAACCTATTTTTAATCTGGGATTGTCTGTAAACATTTTTTTTTAAAAGTTGATACATAACTAAAATTTATATTATAGTAAAGCAACATTTTTGGTGAAATAGTAGAATACAAAATCTATATAACAAAATATATTTTAAAAAAAGTTTAAAAAGATTGAACATGTGGGCAATAAAGTGAACTAAATCTGAAGAAAAAAGAGTTTAATATAATAATGATATGGATCTAACTCAATGTTTTCATATATAGTTAAATCTAAAGCATATAGAAATGTATTCCTTCATATTGTTTTTATAATGTAAATACATTTAAAAATTAATAGGGAACTATTGAATCACTCTTTAACATCATTAGCATATTTTTTCTACTTGTAAAATAATCTCTTTGCTGAATCCTAGATTTGATAAAGCCAGTGTTATCTATAAAATGTTAAATTCCATAATTTGTTAGGACTCATTGATTTTCCAAAATTATTCATTACTATATGTTGCCAATATTAACCTTCAGTCTATATTCTAGTTTCATTAACAATTGCATTGTTTCTTTTATTTCAGTACGTAAACATAGCAAAGTGAAAGTGCTTCCATTTTCTTAGCTGTGGAACATTCATTTCTCTAAAGCAGAGATCCCTACATTTTGGGCACCAGGGACCAGTTCCTTGGAGAAAGGTTTTTCCATGGACTGGAGAGTGCGTGGTTTTGTGTGCTGCATTCATCCCACAGATGGGGCTTTGCTATTTTGTATGGACTGGTTGCTGGCCGGTACCAGTGCATGGACCGGGGGTTGGGGACCCCTGTTCTAAAGCACTTGACCTTAATAATGATCAGGGCAAATGATTTTAAAATTTTATTCAAGTGAATTTATAAAGAAAATATATATGTAGTGAAGACCCACACTGACATGGGATAAGACATGCTAGGGTTAAAGATGGCATTTTATTATATTAAAATAATACAATGTTATATAAAATAATAATTTTAAATTCCAGAATGTATGTAAAAACACAAGGTTGTTGTTTTTTTTTTAAAAAAAGATCTGGTTGAAAAAAGTCCCTGTAAGCAGTTCTAGAGACCATTGTCCCTTGAGTAATACCTTGACCAGAAGTCTAGTACACTATCTTCTAAATGAATATATTGTATTTTATGCCAACTAGATTGGTCCATATGTTCTGTTCATGTATAGTGGTCATTCTTTTGAATAAATAGCAACACTTAATAGTTATGTATAAATACACTTTCTGTAAGGACCTGCCTCCGTTTCCCTACCAAGAAAGCAGAACTCTTGAAACTTGTATCATTTCAAAAGGAACTTTTATTGGCAGATACAGACAGCAGGAATGTTAGGCAGGATCTCAGGACTTCCCACCTGAATGAATAGGTAAAATCATAACCCCATCCCAACTGTCCATCCGGCCAGTTCAAATAGGCCAATCCATAGGTATCATTGAGCTGTGGGAAACGAACCAATAAGGCGCCTCTCTCAAGGTTGTTAGGTCTTCTCTGTTTCCTCCCTCCACACTGAGATAAGGCAGATGGCCCCAAGGCATTCCTTTCACACCCCAAAGAGGATACATCAAAGCAGACAGAGGAAACATTCCATCTGCACTACAGCCCCCTGGTCTTCCCCTCCCCCCATAGGATAATGGCAGAACTCAAACAGCTTAAACACAGAGAATATAAGGGATTAATAATTGAGGGTTCTGACACCTTCCTCAATTAATTCAAGTTCAGTTTAATAAACAAATACTTTATTATGAAAGTCTTGTCTTCTTGACTTTTTGTTTATTGAACTTAGTTTTATTTAAGTAAAAATGTGACAATTTTATTTTTATTAAATATTCATCATTATTCATTCATAACTTATGGAAAAGATAAAAGGCAATACTAAAATAATGTGGGTTTCCCCCCCAAAAAAGCCCTATGCAGAAGGGGGGCCTTGAATTTGTAGCTGTAGCCGAATAAACCCTAAACATATAGTCTATCTTTTGGGATATGGTTGTGTGCATGTTACCTGGGCAAATCATTTTATTAACAATTCTAAAAAAATTTAGAGTTTTTAGCTCCACCTCCCCCACGTCTCCCATTTTGCTATCATATCTCTACATGTCTGTTTGGAAAAATTATGTTGTAATCACTTGAAAATTAATAAATGAAGAAGCAGATTGTCTTTTATATTCTTGAGTCAATTTCAATTTTTATTGGCACTTAAAGATTTTTCTGTTTATGCCATTAAATGAAATCCATTTCTTTTTATGTGTTCTGCAGAATGTGAAGGATGATGGGCAGCATGTATGGAGACTAAAACACTTTAACAAGCCTGCCTACTGTAATCTCTGTTTGAATATGCTCATAGGATTAGGCAAACAGGGTCTCTCTTATTCGTGTGAGTATGCATCCTGGTTAATTCTGAATGTTATCTGGACAAAATGATTGATAGGGGCACAGGGATTTTTGGATCAAGAGCTTTTAGATTAGACCATTGTGAGTAGCCTTAAATGAGAAAGTGCAGATAAATATTGTATTTGGGTGCTGCCCAAATTTGTGTGTGCAGTTGTTCACACCCTTTGTAAATATCCAGTATAGCACATCAATAAAACAGATAAAACAATTACAATATATTGATTTGTGTGGATGTAACAAATACACACACACACACACACACACACACACACACACACACACACATATGGGAAAAATATATTAATGAGTCTAGAGGTCATATTCAGCAAACTATATGGGAGAAGGCTTACAGTTAAGTTTGACTCTGCCAGAGTAGAGTTGATTCTGCCTTTTAAAAAGAAGGTCCTGTATCATGCTACGTAGAGGACTAAAACCAATATCTCTTACTTGGTATATTTTAGCATTTAGATATTACTGCCGAGCTCGAAATCAAAATTCTGCAAGTTGCAGCCATTGCCTTATTTTGTGGAACTTAACAAATAATATCTGTATTTGTTAAAGTGCTCAGATCAGATTTTAAGTAAGTCATCTGCCAGGATTTGTTTTACCTTATATTGTATTTCTTTATTTCCAGTCTTCTTCTTTTTTGGTCCCTCATTTAGCTTTGTTATTTATTTATTTTGTTTTAAGCAATAAGTTTATTTCTTATTCTCTCCATCCCATCATGATTCATTCCCTGATCTTTAAATGCAAAGATGGGCAGAAGAAACGTTTCTGACGTTAATTGAATTAATAGCAGCACTGACAAAATAGCTTTCCTTTTATTCTTAATTACTTCTGAAATGAAGGTAGCTTCCACAATTTCATTAGTGCAAATTATTGCATGAATAGTCTGTGAGCTCAGTTCAGTTCTGGTACTCAAACTCCAGGACCAAATGCTGTATATCTTAGTACTGTAAATGGCTCTTGAACCAGGTTCTGCTTACAGGCACATTATAGTCTATTAGAAAATTAAAACAACATACATCTTCTAGTCCTCTTTTAATGCTACTTTTTATATTTACAATTTATTAAGTTTCAACAACATGAACAAAATTAAATAAGCAAAGAAAAAGAAGATAGAAAAAAGTGAAGATTAGACAAAAAGCAAAATAAAGATGCAGAAAGAAAAAGTAAAACAAGAAGAAAAGAAATAACTTCCAGCTTTCTTTGGTACAGATATAGATAAAAATACAAGCAACTAAAATTAAAAATAGACTACGTTACTTTATAACTCCATGTAATTCTAATAATCAAATACCAAAATCAAAGTTTAATTTTTCTCAGTTTCTTGCAAAAAAGTCCAAAAGAGATTTCCAAGTAAAATTAAAATTGATCAGTCCTGGAAGCTGTCAATTTTTCCATCTCTGTCAATTCCATCATAATTATCCATTTGTCCAATTTAGGCTTTTGTAAATCCTCTCACCTTTGCACAGCAAATCTAACTGTTTTATTTATTTATTTATCACATATAAAAACAAATTTCTATAACATCTCCCAATCTGTTTATCCATTAACCCCCAAAGGAAAGGCTCTGGTTTCAGTCATACGTTTATCTTTAAAATCTTCAGAATCAGAATTCATATTTGGTCCAGTGGTGGGATTCAAATATGTGAACAACCGGTTCTCTGGTGGATGTCACTTCCGGAAGTCCATTCTAGGCCTGGCCAACAAAAAATTAGCTACTGGTTCTGCCGAACTGGTGCAAACTGGCTGAATCCCACCACTGATTTGATCCCAATATACTCTAGCTTTCTTACATATCCACAAAAGATTAAAAATGTGCCTACTTTTGGTAACATTTCCGAAAAATATATTGTATCAAAAATTTACCCAGATCATACTGCCTTTACTTGTTCATCCTATTTCCATTTTAGTAAGATTTTTTTAGATTCTAGCAATAATATGATCATCATTTGTACCCTATTCCACAACAAATTCCATCTTACCAATTTCAAAATCTTTCTGTTAACTGGGCATACCAGAAAGCCAATGACATATATAACCTAATTCTAAATCTCCTCTTAAATTCTCATTGAAAGAAAGGCAGGTTTTAATGCTTATTAATAGTGGACAGGTGAGGTAGCTTTGATTCATTTCAGTGTTTTGCCATTAAGATAATATAGTATATGAAATTAATATAAAAACTCAGCATAATCTGTCCGTTATCTCACATAGCTCATAGTTTTCTATGGCACTTACTTCCATCATTTAGCATTTTTTTTATTTTTTTATTTATTTTAGTGATAACTTTATTTCTTATGCTCTCCATGCCATTCCCCTGATGAAACATGAAAAAGACAGAGTTTCTTCTTTGGTACAGATATAGATAAAAATGCATCTATTCTTAGAAGCAATGGCACCAATTTAAAATGCAGCTTCACAGGCAAATTTGCTTGAATACAGACACTTGAAGAATTGCCCTTCTTCAGTCTTATCCACTTTAGAATGCAACTAGAGGAAGGAAAGAGGTTGAACAAAATATTATATTCTTTCTCTGTTTTCATCTTCCTGTTTGATGTTGTGTTAAATTTTTAAAAATTAAAATTTTCAAAAGGTACTATTAAGTACCTTCCACCCAACTATGGGCATCTTCTGATTCTTTATTACCAGATAAAATAGTAAATTTATTATTTCTGAGATATTGGTAGAAATTTTATTATACTGTGGTGAGCAAAAAGTTCTGGAGAATTTAAGCATCTCCTTCTCTGACCATCAGCTATTGCTTTCTTTTGGCTATTGATTAATAACTCTCTATAGTATTAGGTTTGATTGTAAAGCCTTTCCTTAGTTTTTTTTTTCTTTTTATAACTCTATAGTTCCTTAATTCGGGTAGAGTCGGGGTGACTGAGTAGACCATTTAAAGACTGGACACTCTTCCTGCTGCCTTAGTTTCTTCAGTTGAAGAAAAAGGCAGCAACATTTGTAAATAGGAAGATATATTTTATTATCTTATGTTATTTTATTATTTTAATTTAGGTTGGTTCTTCATTAATAAGGCAATGATTCCCCTGAAACAAAATTAGTTGCTATAACTTCATTACTCTTTGTAAAATATAGTATTAAACCTTTGTTACAGAGACACATCAATCTTAACTTTCATCAATTCAAAAATATAATGCTGATGTTTTGTGAAATCAAATCTGAATATTATCAGAATGGAAAATGTGTTTCTTTAAAAATAGTAAAGTTTGCAATAGTTGCAATTAATTTTCTGAAATGAAGATATTGACAACAAATCAAAAATAAAGAAATAAACTACTATGTGGAAACAAGACTAATTAGCCATTTAGAGAAAGACAAACTCATTGCCCTTCATATTCGGTTGTACCAGCTGCTTTCATGCCTATAGTTTAGAAAGTATAGATTTCTTCATCTTGGCAGATGACAGGAAAACATTTGGCATTTGCCAATTAAATTTCTTCTATTTATTTGATTTGATTTAGGAATTATTGTGAACAGCTTAGTGAAAGCTGATTTAATCAAAAGTTGCTATTAAAGAGTACTCTGAGATTCTTTTCCAACTCTGCTAATATGTTATTTTCTTTACTGGACTGTCTTTTCTCTTTTAGAGTTAACTGGATATAATTCTTTGTAGATGAACTGTAGAAGAATGAGTAGTGAATAGGCCATTGAAAATTCATATTTATTTAGCAAAACTTTTCATAACTACATTTTTCTTTTAGTTTGCAAGTACACTGTCCATGAGCGATGTGTCTCAAGAGCATTAGCATCTTGTATCAAAACATATGTGAAATCAAAAAAGAATACTGATGTAAGCTGGCATTCATATCTGTAGAATTCTTCTATGCCTCTCTATATCTGTGTGCTTGTATATATATATAACAATTTAGCATTCCTTCAAAGGAGCACAAGATTCATGTTTTAAAAATAAGACCAGAATTCTGAAAGCTAATCTGCTGAACAGACAGTCAAATTTAGGGGGAAAAAATCCAGATTTGTCATCTCTGTGTTGCTGATTCAATATTTTCAAGGCACCTGCGACTGTAATTTACTTATATATGTATGGCAAGTTATATTTGTATAGGAATATATAAGTTATGTATGCCAAATATAGATTTGATAGCTTTTTAAGTAGCTATATAACATTCTCTATGAGCTTTTGCAGTAATCTAATACATAATGTCATTGAAGATTCCATGATGATTTCATTACTTAACATTCCTGGAGATTTGGGGTTAATTCTCATGCTTCCATAACTCTGACAGTCACATATAGCAGCATTCATTTTTTTATAATGATGTTTCATCTCATCTCCACCTCTCAGTTGAGGTAGTTTAAAAAAGCCCTTTATTCTTCTTGGGTAAAAACTGTTTTGAATCTTCTTCTGACATAAAATTGTTATAGATGTTATTTAGCATACTTCATCATCAATGATGTGATTACATTCAGGAGCTAGAGTATATCTGGTTTCTGTTGGTCACTTTCAACTTCATGACTCTACTCTTCCAGTCTCTGGACATTGACCACTATGTGCATTTGGTTTGGGCTGCAGGAGATGCTGGGTGCCAGGCTTCTACAGAGCATCTGTCTGCTTAATATCTGACCAGTGCTTTTTGAAGTGCTTGCTAGAACTTGTAAGTTCCCTCCTTATATACAACAATTTAGCATTCCTTCAAGAGAGCACAAGACCCATGTTTTAAAAATAAGACCAGAACTCTGAAAGCTTATCTTCTGCTGCACAGAAAGTCAACTGACTAGGTAAAAAATCCAGATTTGTCATCTCTGTCACCAGTGACTGCATTACATTTTTCTGCTGATAAAGGAATTTTGTGTGGCTTCTGCTTTTTACTATTTTATTATTCTGGTGGAGGACAAAGGCTACAACCTTTTGCCTACTCCAGAAATTAGTTCTTTGTGCTGCCATTTCTCCTGTTCTATTATACAACTTGGTTGTAGTGGCGCTCTTCTTTTCCATAATCGTGACTTCTCAGCCTGCTATTTTTGGACATGAATTTCATCATTACTCTGAACCTGTATTCAGAACTAGCCCAGATGCAAGTACAATCTATGTACTTGATATCTAATAGTGTGGCAACTTGATTGTGTGACCATGCCAGTTATTCTAAATACTTACGTATGATTGCCAAATTTGTATGCTACCTTATGTTATGGAGAGCATTGGTGATTGTTTTCTTCATTAGCAAGTGATGTTTGATGGAAGAGAAAATAAATCCACAAATTACATTTATTAAGTTGTTGCATGCTAAATCAATAAGGGCAACCCCAGCCTCAATTTAAGAGATCAGCAATGATCATTCAACATATGTTTATGTCAGCTCATGGCATGGACAGTTACACTTAATGAAGCTATCTGGATATGCCCTTGGACATTCTTGCTCTAGATGCCTTCCTAGGAGTAGTTCTGATAGCCAGTTTGAGATTTCTTTATATCCCATGCATATTGAAATACAAGTCTAGATTTTGTATTTTTATCTGAGCAAATTGATAAATATCTAAAAGTATGGACCTCTAAAGGCATTAGAATTGGAATTTCCAGAATTGCTAGTTTGCATGTTTTTTGAGGAATTACATATTCAACATTACTGAAAAATACAGATTAAAGAATACAAGCTGCAATGGTATCTACTTTGTAATAAAAAAAAATACTTTTCTGCTGCTATTGGGGAAGCAATGTTGTCTAAAACAGGGTCCCAGCCTATGGGTCATGGGCCCTATTGGGCCACGGCTACTGGCCACTGGGCCATGGGCTCTCAACCTCACTCGGTCTAGTGCCCATGGACCCATTTGTGCATGCAGCAAGGCTAGAGATGGTGGCTAGCACCTGCACATCTGCGCAAACGGGGCCATTAGTGCATGCACGGATTACACAGCCCATTTGGGCTAGTGGCAGCTAGCACTGTGCACATACACAAACGGGGCTGCTTGCATCATGCAAGTTGCACAGCCCATTTGTGCATGCACACGGGGCTAGCAGCGGTGGCTAGTGCCTGCACGCCTACACAAACAAGGCCACTAGCACTGTGTGGGTGCATATGGCCCCATTTATACAGGTGCGCACATACACAAATTTCCCAGTTCTTACTTAACTCTTTTACACTTTAAACATTACAGCATAGCTGAAGTATAGAATCCGTTTATTTTTTTTAAAAAAAATATTCAAGGTCATTTTTTTGGAGCTGTTATTCATGAGACCCATTTTGGGAAAGACAAATAGCAAATCCTCAGGATTAATAATTTTATCTGGAAAATGTTTTCTTCAAACATAGTGGAAAGCAAGTGAGAGCTTTACTATTTAGTAAGGTGTATTGTTTTTTTTAGTTTTTAAACACTTTTAACATCTGGATATTGATCTGATGTTTATTTCAGTGCATTAACTATTGAACGTCATAATATTTCTTTATCTGGCAGTAGTTTATTTGGTACAAATTGGGTAAAAATAATTTCCTTTTGTCTTTTTCTAGGTTATGCATCACTTTTGGGTGGAAGGAAATTGTCCAACAAAATGTGATAAATGTCATAAAACTATAAAATGTTACCAAGGATTGACTGGGTTACATTGTGTATGGTGCCAAACCACAGTAAGTATTAGCAGTAATACCAATAATAGTGATAGTGAAAGTTGAGATATTATAGCATTGTATCTAGCTACCGCTACTAAAACAATTTAAGTGATATTATAATAGTGGCAACAAATAGAACTGATTAATAAACAAATAAACATCCATAAATGTTATCACCAAAATAAAAATAGTAAATAGTAAAAATAATTGCATATGTACAATTGTAAGATGACACAATTTCTTTATGACAATGACATTAAAAAAATGGAGCAACCTCGGTTTGTTGCTAAGGTGAGTCTTAATTCATTTGGATTTTTAAAAATTGACTTTAACAAGTGACTTTCTCATTTGCACACACAAAGGCTCTAAGACTGCTTTAATCATCCATAGTTATAATAAATACATATCTAGAAGATAAAAATAAAGTACGAATAAAATACAGAAATCAAACAGTAATATCATAATCAAATGTCAAACAAAATACATAGCATTCCTGTACCCTATAATAATATTTTCAAACAAATCTAATATTTGCCATTTCCACATCAGAATAAATGCACAAAGGCAGCACAGGTTAAAAACCTACATGTCCTATTTGCCTCATGGGTTTAAAAAAAAAGAGGAAAAGGAAAGGGGATAGAAAAGGTAAATAAAAAAGAAAGAAGCAATGAGTTTATACTTTTTTTAGTGCAGTGAGATACATAATAAAGTTATAGTATCAACTTTTTAGTTATACCAAATAGTAATTACTAGCCATTTCTATAACAGTATTGTCAAAACCCAAAGCAAACATTTCATTCCCCCACTTTCACACAGAAAGTCCAGAAGTGAGTAACCACAAAACTATTTACATTCTTGTCCCTAACTAGTGCAGTTAACTTTGCCATTTCTGCCATCTACTAAAATATTTCAAAATACATCACTGGATTTCTGCTCTTCATTATTTTTTTTATTAAGAATCCTTTTGAAGCCCAGACAACATTTATAGTTTTCTGTAGAAATAAATATTGTATGAGAACCTGGTGGTCAATGTCTTGGACTAAGAAAAATAAATAAAAATTATATATATATATATATATAAAATAAATGAGGAAGAAAACATTCAAAGGATTTTCTGAAAAAATAAAAAATACATCCTAAGTACTTGTGGTAGAAACACTAATTGCAGTTACATATTCTTCATGAGATAATCCATGTGTTTCTGTAATGTTATTCTATCATATTGTTATGCACTCTGTAATCTAATGTTAAACAACCCCTTTTACATCTTACTTGTTTTCTCAAAGATCAGTACTGCCTAATAAGAAGATTAAGCTGTTGATAGCATGCTACTAAGTAGGAGAACTGTTAATTATCACCTCATATGTAAGGATGCTTCAATTGGATGGTACATGGCTTAATGTACCTTCATTATGGTAAATGTGGTTTCACTATTACAAATGAGAATTAACATAAAAATGTTTTAGATTATAAGGCAACCCAAATAAAACTTTGGTACTTGAGGAGAAAAAAAAATGCTATACTTCTTTTCTGTTGCTAGGAAACTGCCAGAAAAAGTATTTTTGCAGGAATGATTAATGTATACAGGGGTGTTATTAGTTGCCAATCATTTTCAAATTCAAAAATATAGCAGTCAAATTATCTTTTACTAGATATCTGTCTAAAGAATATGTAATTGGCAAAAGGTGCATATTTCATATTAAAACTAATATATCATAAGTTTGATATATCAATCTCGTATCATAAACATGGATATATTATCCAAAGAAAATTAAATCATTCATTCAAACCAGAGAATAGTGATTTATGGAACAGCTGCTAGAGAACATATTTTACTGTATTGAGGAAGATCACCTGTTAAAGCAAATACTTATGTGCTCCCTATTAAGTATGTTGTACATCCAATTTGTATGCCTAATTTGTTAGGATATTTCCCAGTAATTAAAACCGGCATATCTGATAGCAAAAAATATTGATATAAAACTATGCTAATTAATGGCAAATGAACCCAGAGGCTAAATTATCCACCTCATGTTAGTCAACAATTATTTATTTCCCAATCATTTTATTTGGATATTAATGTGGTAGACATTTAATGCTATTATAGTTCACTTTTGTTTATTTATTTGTTTGTTTGTTTATTTATTTATTTTATTACTTTATTATAAATATTTCTACATCCCTAAAACAAAATGATGACAATATAGAACATTAAAAATAATAAAATATCCACACTATAAATATTAATAAAATCAATGGCTTCATACATTAGGAGGAAAGCCCAAGCAACATTATATATGATCAAAAGTTGTCAAAAAGTTTGTTTTCAATTTACTTATATATAACAAATTTAAACATTTTATAATGCATTTCTCTATTTACTCAATTTGAGTAAATAGTATTTGACTTTTTTCAGATAAGTGAGTTTACTATATGCACTACTTCAGTCATAATTTCATTTGATTTATGCAGGCTTTAGTTCTGAATAGACATCTTAAGGATTATTATAAGATTGCAGTTAAAACATTATTTTTTTTAAAAAATCAAAGGTTTAATTATGGGACTACTTCTTCATTAAATATGTTTAAGATGTGCTAATAGCATTTGTTTAGTTTAATCAACAATACAATAAATTCTGAAAGTTTTATTTTTTTCCTATTGATTTAAACTAGGATATGGAAATATTATTGTATAAACCATTGCATAACCAGAAGATCTATAAATGCTGTTTCCTCACTCCTTTCTCTGTATATCTATGTATGTGTAACAATGTTTGTGTACACAATATTTAATCCAGTTGGCTGATGAAAAATGTGGGACTGGCAGCAATCTCATCCCGTCTGTGAGTTATTTATTCACAAGGGTGATAGCATTAGCTATACACGTAAAACAAAATATTACTTCTAACATGTTACCATCAGCAGCAACAGCAACAACAGTTACAAAAATAACTGTTATTGAGAAAAAGCTCAAATTCTTATCTCGAAAGCAATTACTAGAATGCAAGGGGATTATTTTGGGGGGGGGGTGCCACCCTTCCAACCTTCTAAGATTGGTAAAATGAGTACCCAGATTGTTGGGAACAATATGCTGATATTTGTATATCGCTCAAAGAGTGCTGTAAAAGACTGTGGAGCAGTATATAAGTACTGTTGCTTTTATAGAAGGCGTGTGGATTCTGTTTGAGTAGCACCTTTTTTCAGTTTGTTACAATAGATAAAAAATGCTTCACTTTAAACATCACAACCAGCTAACCAGAGATTAGTATGATAGGATAAGAATAGGTGTCTCTTAGCCATAAAAACTTACTAGTCACTTTGTTTTCTGTCATCCCAATATATCTCATAGATTTGTCCTTGTGTTAAATAACTAACCCAATGTAAATTGATCACAGCTTCTATACAAAAAGATAGATTATGCAGAAATACATACACTCTAACAAATGATATAGAAAATATAAGAAAACATAGAATAGGATGTCACTCTTTTAGTTTTATATCATCAACTGTTTGTTAACAACGGCCTTTAAAGAAGTCAACTTTATAACCTTCCTTTATCAGTTATATTATAATTATAAAAATAAAACAGATTTCTGTGATTGTTGCATTTGTTTGATTGTTGATTGTTGAAACATAGTAATTCTAATCTTGTTTTAGCCATATTTAAATTCATTAATGTTTAATCCATAGTGATATTTTTATCTCTTTTTTTGTTACAGCTACATAATAAGTGTGCTTCACATCTAAAGCCTGAATGTGATTGTGGCATTCTGAAGGATCACATTCTACCTCCCTCCTCAATCTGTCCAGTAGTACTGGTAAGCTGTTCTTGTACATTCTAACATATCATGTTGCGTTTATATCTTTATAAACCAGAACTGATTTGTGAAGATTGATGAAAACTACACCATACAGTTTTACTAGTAATAGATAAATATTAACAAAATAGTGGTTCACCAGCAGTGGAAATTACAACATATGAAAAATAAATTAATGTTTTTTTCATACATCACTGTCATAGTAGCCTTTCAAATGCTTTTTTTTTAGTCCCTAAATACTCTTCTGATTATACTATCAAAATTAATCAAACATTGAGAATTAGAGGCATTTCTTTTTTTGCAAGTCAAGTAATTCTTTCCCAAAAGGAAACAAAATTAAGAAATTCCATAAAATAGTCTTGTCTGTTTTTGTGATGGGGCCATATCTAAATTTTGCTCATTATAGTCATTAGATATGAAAACAAACAAAACAGTAACAAATGTATAATGCAAACCCACAAAAAGAATGTCCGCTCTGTGAAAATAAAGCCTACTATGCTTTCACTACTTAAATTTAACAGCCATTTTAAAAGCAAAATATCTATATATCTTTTGTCATTTATGGAACCAGCTTCCCAAAATATCTAAATTTCTAGAATTTTATTTTGTTTGGAGTTGACATTAATATTGGGGACTCAGATGTCAGCCAGGATCATTCTAGAATAATGACATTGTCCTTGCAGCAAGCAATTTATCCACATTACATCTTTTATGATACTATTTAAAACAATAAATTTCACTCTCTACAAAATAATTATTCGGTGCAATGTATGTTGTGATCAGTGCTACAAAGGTTTTTCCATATCAGAATAAACAAAGAGAGAAGATATTAGAATTTAATCTTAAATCTTTAAATCAAGACTTAGACAAATCACCATAAAAAACACAGCAAATTGATGGCTATAGTTGCTTGGCCTGCAATGAAGTATAAATCCTTCTTTTGCATTTTGTAAATGACACTTTATACTGTTACATTTAAGTCATGTCAATGTAATTAGTATAAAATCCATGGATAAAGTATAGATAATCCTCGATTTACAACCACAATTGAGCCTCAAATTTCTGCTGCTGAGACATTAAGTAGGTTTTGCCTCATTTTATGACCTTTCTTGCTATAGTTGTTAAGTGAATCACTGCAGTTGTTAAATTAGTAACATGGTTGCTAAGTGAATCTGGCTTGCCCATGGATTTTGCTTGTCAGAAGGTTACAAAAGTTGATCACATGACCGTGGAACACTGCAACTGTCATAAATAGTTGCCAACCTTCTGAATTTTGATCATATGACTACAGGGATTGTTGCAATGGTCATTAGTGTGATAAATGGTCATAAATTACTTTTTCAGTGCCATTGTAATTTTGAATAGTCATTAAACAATCTGTTGTAAGTAGAGGACTATTGTAAATATAATTTGTAGATGTATAACCCTAAGTCTATGGGATTAGATTTAGAAGCTTGCTTTAAATGGGCAAATAAAAAAACTGAAGAAGCTCTTTGGATGAGAAGCAAAATGTCTTCAAGTAAAAACAAAGAAAGTCCAGTTGCCTCTTGCTTAAACTAATGAAATCCAATCACAGCCAGAATCTCTGCAAATATAAGAACACAGGTATTCTGAGTACAGCATGGCAACAAATTTGATTTAAGAATGGTAATCATTGGGAGATAAAAGAATTTACTAAGATTCTGTATCCATCTACCAGGTTATGCTGCTATCGTAAAATAATTAATTGAAGTCTGATGGACTACTTAATTGGAGATATTGATAAGTCACTTGTCCCAGTTGCATAGAATACAGTTGGCTAAACAACTATAACCAAATATATTCTATGAAGCTTATACTATGATATCCCCTTCCATATGGAAATCAGAATTAAGATGCCCTTGAATATCAGTGCCTGGTATTAAAGCTAATAGGAATTTATTCCAAAGACCGGATTCTTTTGAGAGCACAAATCAGTCTTAATTATGAGATAATTTTTTCTGTATTTTTGGAATAGCAGATTATTTAGCAATAGTATATAATGCTTAACATTAGGAAACATTTCTTCACCAAATGGAAATATGAAATTTTGAATAAATGAGCAAAGCTGCATAATATACACTTGCCAGGTTTTTAACTTCACTATGAAATATAAAACTAGATTTTTTTGTTTTCTGTCACATATATTTAAGTGAACAGTGAACAGTTAAAATATGTTCATTTTAAGTATGACGATTTTAAATTTTATGGGTTTTTTTAAAGTACAAAAAATGCATATTATGCATTGTTGCTGTGCAGTTCTCTTGTGGTCTTGATCCTTCACATTCAAGATGTATTATGTGTAGATCATACAGCCAATATGGTTATGTTACATCCTGTAGCATAAATTAATTCAGGTCACAGATACAACAGTGCTCTGCTGAACCATATAGCTAGTGAAACCAGCAAATAATGGTGCAAATTCAGAGAAAAAATGTTACAAAAAGCACTGTAAAAAAATAGAAAAGTGATGTTACTCCTAGACTGATTCATAATAACTAGTAGGGCATTCACTACACCTCCTCTTTGCAAAATAAGCGGATGTCATCTGGACATAGGTAATGATGTCATTATTAAATGGGCTCCTGTCAAAGCTCTTTGAGGAATCTACTTCAGAGGAAAAGGGGGAAACCTTTTTTATGTAACAGAAGAAAACCACAGAGTCAAAAAGAAAGAAAGAAAATAAAAGGAAAGGAAAAGAAAAAAGAAAAGATCTCACTCTAAGATATGACCAGGGACAGAGACAACATGATTTCATACAACCCGTTCCAAACCTGTAGATCAGACAATCGTTCCACAATGATGGCATTGTTGCAGGATAATGCAGTATTAGTGCAGAAGTGCAAGGATTCAGTTGTGGACTCTTTGATAATAAAGACTTGTTTAGAGTCATATTTTTTCCTGACAAAGTTACATTCTGTAATATATTGAGTTAAATTATGGAACAGGTTGCTGAGATCTGTGCAGGAACATTTAGCAGACCACGTGGCCTGCTAGGCAGACTTGCTGTCTACAAGACTGTTTATTACGCATTTGAGCGGGAGAATACTGTGCTCTCATTGGCTGATGCCTCCCAGAGTTGACTGTATAAATAGGGGTGGAGCAATGCTTGTTAGTTTCTGTTTTGACCTTCAATAAAGAAGTACTTGTTTCTATTACTGCCTCTTCAATGCTGAACCAAGCAGAAAACAGAACACATTCCATTAAGGATTAATCAACTGAGTTCAAGTGCAGTCTTTTGCATAAAAAAATCTTGATTAAAAAAAATGTTGTGGAACATGTATTGTAGTCTTCTATGTGTGAAGCCTGCAAGGTTTCTGTATATAAGTCCTAAACATTATTCTAACCTCTTCCTTGAACTCCTGACCTTTAGCTTACTTCTTTACTATTGTTTCAACTGCTTCATTAAATCTGTAGTGTTGCCTCTGTTGTTTTAAACTCCAGACTAGGATTCATCTTGGTGTTCCTGTTCACTCTAAGTGATATTTGAATCGCTGACTATGGTTTGCAGACATTCCATTTGAGTTACACATTTCAAACCAAACAACATCTTTCTCCTAGGTCTGATGCTGTGCATAATGTTATAGCACCATAATTTCAAAAGAAATTCCTTGTTTTCTGAGTTGCTGCAGGACATGAAATGAGTAAAGAGAAACTAGTGTGATGGTAAAGAAATTTGAAGTATGTATTCCATCAGTCGCAGATGGATAACCATATTTGAAAGTATACTGTGGTGTTAAACATGATAAAGTATTCTTACTCCTCCTTACTACACTTGCCAATTCATATCCAGGGGCTCATTTCAGATACTCACTCCCTACTCAGTAAATGGAATGAAGATTCCTTCTATATGATACTGTGATATATGTGTGAGTTATTTTGCTGATAAAATCTTTTGCTTGACCCAGATTGGATAGACACTTGAAATAAGATCAGGATCTTTTTTTGTATTAAACTTCTGTAGACCAAGGATGTAAATAGAATTAATCAGTGCTTTTTTTTTGTAAATAAAAAAGGTGCTGGAACTCACATATGTCATACAGACCACCTTGCCTACCCTACAAGGTTCCATCCAAAAAAGGTGCCGGAACTCCGTTCTAGGTGTTCGATGACAAAAAAAGCCCTGGAATTAATCTATCTATATCCTTGGTCCATGCCCTACCTAATTTTAATTTTGTGGTGGTAACGATACACATATGCCTTTGGGTCAAAATTGAGGTAGGTTCTGGTTAAATTATATCTCCTTCAGACTGGCAGCAAGAGTTACAGTTTGAGGCTATGAATTACAGTGTCTCTGTTCTTTCCTAGACAGACAGTTCCAATCAGTTTGTTTGAGGAAAAGAGCAGTTGCATGATTTTTACTCCAGTATGAGCCCCCAAGGGGGCCATGTTACTTAGGATCTCTTTGAAGCCATTGAGAGAAGTCAATGATTTTGTATGATAGATGATCAATATGGTCAGGATACACATCTATTTTGTTACCCCAAGTCGGACCAGGGATGCAATGGAAATCCTGGCCTGGTGTCTGATGACCATGGAGCTCGAATGATTAAAAAAAAGCTTGGTTTAATCCCACCAAGAGAAAGTTGCAAGTGATAATTCTGACTTGATCATGGTTTCCAGCTTTCTTTTGGATTAGATCCAAGGTCCTCCCAGGTTCATGATCCATGCTAAAGTGAATATGTTATTTTGTAACCCATTTCCATCAAATCTGCTAGGCAACAATTACCCATGCCTCATACATAGAATATTGTAACATAGTGTATACAGGCTTGAAGATTATTTTCTTATTCAAAATGTGGCAGCCTATCTACTAATGAAGCATCAGGTTCAACACAGTTTTTTTTTTAAATGCATTGGACTTTAGGGGCACTGGACTTGGCTTCAAGTGTACTAGTTTCAATTCAAGGTATTACTTACAACTTTAAACTCTGCATGGTTTGACATCAAATTTCACCAAACATCTTTTCAATCAGATTATGCCTCCTATTGTCAAAAATATGTGACTGGCTATATCTTGCAGAATCTGAGGGTCTGATGTGGGGAGATTGTGTGCTTTCTCATTGATGTCCCATGATTTTGAATACCCAGCCGCCTAAGAGTATGTTTCAGCATGGTGTTTCAGTAGTGAAGGTGTAAAATTGTGTAGATTAGATAGATTGTGTTTGATTTTATTTTTATGCTTCCATTAGATAGTTTATCATATTTTACACCATGTATACAGTATATTATGATACATGTGTTGAAATGAAATTATTTTCAGATATAAACTGCGCATACAGATATCAAATGATAATTTTTTAATAATGTCAGATCCAGTTTATTGCTATCCACCTTTTATATCTGTAACATTTTAATTAATTTACAGAGATCAAATAAGAGTACATTGAGATTTGTTTCCTAATGAGGATGCACTTAGAAGAAAGGTTTTACATCTTTCTGATATCCTGTGGGTAATTATGTTCTAATTATATAGGAAGGGGGAACATGATAACTCAGTTCTGAAATTGTTCTTTGGATCCAATTAATTGTATCCATAAAAGGATCACTTATAGCGAAGGTGACTGGCAATATCTTTAAACTTTAATTCTATATTTTGTACTGCAGCAGAATTACATTCTAACAACACTAAAAGCAGAACATTGGCCTAAGATAAATAGGATTATTAATGAATACATACAGTATATGGCTCATTTTATATAACTGAATGCAACTGAAACAGACATTAATACAATATATGGATGTGTTCTTCATCAACTTTTTTCCCTTTTACAACTGCTCTGTCCTATTTGTCAATATAATCAATAATTCTTCAAAACAGAAAACTCAGAAAAACATTTTCTCTGAACATTGTTTTTCTAGTCAAAAGCTGACCAAGCTATGCAACTTTTATTAACTTCTTTGCTTGGACAAAGTTTAATACTAGAATGAGCCTAAAATGTTAGACATTGAGCAATTAAACTGAATTTTACCCAGATTTATCAGTTCTTCTGGACATAATTAACTAATATTTTGATACAGATTATAATGGAATGATTTTCAATTCATATGTAATTGGAAGTGCAAAATGAGCACTAATTTAGTGGTAGAACTTGGAGAAATGTTAAATTGAGACCTGATTCATATTTCTTAAGTGATAGTTGAACTGTGATTCAATGAAATAATCATGCACATGCCTATCATGTTCCTAAACTTTACATTTATTTTTAGAAAATTCTATTATAAGAATAAGACAATGAAAAGAAATGTTTCCAAATAATTATGCCTAATATTTAGAGAAACAAAGAATAGAAAAACAAAGTAGTACAACTGTAGGCTTAAAAAGTAACAAAAATAGAGTTTGTCACATACAACAATTAGTAACATAAAACTATAAAAGTAACTGCTTGTGCTTTTACATGTCTTTTAGCTGTAAACAATTTGAAGACATAAACATGTGTACCAGTTGAACCCGTGACTCTTCTTTCTGACTAAAATGTTTAGAAACATTTGTACCTTAGTGTATCTATGTACCTTAATGTATAAAACCATTCTTTCACAGTACTTTAACAGAAATCATGATGAATTTGTGTGCATTCATGATGCTTTTATTCTTGCCCTGTTTTGGAACATTTGGAAAGGGGGTGGAGCAACCAATATAAGTTATCTTATGAGTTAATGGAAACTTAGAGCTATTTTTAGAAACTATTTGTGTAAGAGTGGTTGGAATCCTTTTGGATAAAGCTGAACAAACTGATTGGTATGCTTAGATTTTGGTAAATGTATTTGGACTTATATTCCCCTTGAATAATATAGTTGTTTGATATGAGGCAGGATTGATTACGTGGGATGTATATGTTGATTTGCTGTCTAGTCCCTCAATACTTGAATAATATGTTATTCTAATACTATTTATGTCGGATTCCCTTTAAAATAATATATTTTATGATTACTGTATTGTCTTCACCAAGTACACTAGTGATCATACTCAACATTGAACTATTATTAGCCTAATCCTAATTTTTGTAGATAATATTTAGAGCCACCTGTCTGTATAAAATATCTTGAACTCCAAATTGTCTTTAGATTTATTTTTACAAAAACTCAGATGTAGATTCTTTTCAGACATTTGTGGATGGGTTAATTTTTTTATGATGCAGTCATCTTCTTGAATTTTATCCTAAGTTGCACATTATGTTAAAAATAGTTTTTATATAAATACATACAACAATAACAAGTAAGAAATAAACCTGTGTTATCATTCTGTAATTACTTAATATGTATGGAAGAATCATACTGGAATTGCTTACTTGTTCAATGGATTGACTGCATATTCAGAATCCTTTATAGGAATGTTTTTAATTAGTTGTGTATGTTTTCACAGTTTTAAACTTGTAGCTGAAACTGTTTTTCTCCAACAGACTCTACCTCCTTTAGGAGTTTCACTTCCTGAGGTGCGTAATGTAAAAGTGTTCACAGATGCAAATGAAAGTTGTTTGGATGTTGTGATGTATTTTGGAACTTTAAAATCTTTGTTTATGGTTCAGATCAACTTCAGTCAGATTACTTTGCTTTATGTGTGCCAACATACATCAGTGATAATAAAAGATTCAGAGCGGCCCCAAGAACATTTTTTGGTGATTCTCACTCTCACCACATGAGAAAAAAAAGTGAAGCAAATTAACAAGTTTCCTTCCCTCCCTCCCTCCTCCTTCCTTCCTTCCTTCCTTCCTTCCTTCCTTCCTTCCTTCCTTCCTTCCTTCCTTCCTTCCTTCCTTCCTTCCTTCCTTCCTTCCTTCTCTGGATAGTCTTCATTGTTATACCTGAAGACAACAGATGAGCTTAAATAGGCTCAAGAAAAACTGTATGGGACTTAGCTATCCTTTCTAACATTTTGCTGCCATGTATTTCACATTACAGAGATTTGTTTAACTCTGCCTAAGAGTTGAATAGATTTTGATAGTAGAAAAAGAAAGTTAACTACTGTTGAATCTCAATAGTATTAGAGGTTGAAGTGAAAAATAGATAATAAAATGTTTGCATGATATAAAAGTGTCTTGAAGTCCAAGTTGTGCTCCAGTAATAAAAAGTAGGTAATAGGTTCAATAGTTGACAAAATCAACAAGAAACTTGTTTTAAAAATATATCTGTAGAATAATTAGAAAGGGTTAGTCCTCCAAGATTAAATCAGCAAGGATAGAACTCAGGAATTCAGTATTCCCTTGGGAATAAACAATATTTCTAAAAGTAGATGGAAGAACACAGCAACTTATGTTTCTAGTCATCAATATATGCATTAGCTTTTCTGTGTTATATTGAGTAACTTTCACCCAGCAGTGGATGAATCCATGAGACAAAATGATTACAGCTGCATCAATCATTTTGTACATCTTAATAAAATAGTCATAACTAGAACATATATGCCACTCAGAAAATAAATGTCTGCATTTTTTCAGTGTCATTTATTTTCAATAAATGTCAACTTCACATACATTTAATATAAGTATATTGCACTATTACCCTGAGATTCTGTTTAGTTCTTGCAGAAAATGCCAGGTGTATAGTGAACTTCTGATTTCAAGATTTTGAAAGCATTGTAATTGCATCCTACAAACTTTTTTTTTTTTGCATTTGTTCTAATCCTTTTTGAATGTTTTTCAGTTAAAACTCAAAGTGAATCAAATTCTGTTTAGGTATATAATTCAATAAGTTATTGGCAAATAACTTGAAATGAATTTCAAATTGTTGAAATAATTTAAAGTAACAACAATCTTAAAAAGGTAGTATATAGATTGAATCAAGATTGAATTAATATAATCCAATTATTTACTTTAATACACCAAAAATTTATTCTTCATTATTTAGTGTAATATATTTAATATGCTATAGCTCTTTGCTTGCATTTGTACAATGTAACCTTTGGAATAAAGA